>NC_045438.1:52216654-52267615 GCF_002776525.5 Piliocolobus tephrosceles
GTGGGGGGGTCTTCCGGGAACCACCAATCAGAGCACAGGGAAGTGACCTCACAGCTGCAGCTTCCCAGCCTAGGGCTGGGCCCATTCACTTCCCTGTGGAAGAGCAGGGGGTCAAAATGTTCTTAGAAGCAATTTTCCTGCAGTAGATGGCAATTTGGGAACAAGATATGCCAAGCGGAGGTGGGCGGATCACCTGAGGTCAGGAGTTTGAGACTAGCCTGGCCAACATGGTGAAACTCTATCTCTACTAAAAATATAAAAATTAGCTGGGCATGGTGATGGGCACCTGTAATCCCAGCTTCTCAGGAGACTGAAGCAGGAGAATCACTTGAACCCAGGAGGCAGAGGTTGCAGTGAGCGGAGATCGCGCCACCACACTCCAGCCTGGGCAACAAAGGTAGACTCTGTCTCAAAAAAAAAAGAATATGCTAATTGGCAAATGGTTTGAGGTTCCCCTATTTAAAAAAAAATAGGGGGTTCAAAGCAGCTATTTAGAACCCAACAGGTTTTAAGGGTTAAGGAATATGATGTTCTCCCAGGGCCCCCCCAAGTCCTTATTTGCCACCACAGTGTGTTCCCTTTCAATTGCACGAAGGTAACCGACAAAAGGAAACTCTCCAGAAAACTTAATGAAGTCAGCAAAGCAACCTGAGCATGAAAGTCCAATATTGGCTGCGATATTGATCATTCCTAAGTCAATGTACCTAAGTTAATCATGAAAAGTTCAGCTCTTAGCATAATTTTTTTCTTTGGAGACAATCTCTATTGCCTAAGCTGGAGCGCAGTGGTGCAATCACAGCTCACTGCAGCCTCAACCTTCCTGGGCTCAGGTGGTCCTCCCCACTGAGCCTCCTGAATAACTGGGACTATAGGCAAGCACTACCACGCCCAGTTACAATTTTTTAAATTTTTTGTAGAGATGGGGTTTCACTATGTTGCCCAGGGTGGTCCCAAACTCCTGAACACAAGCAATCCTCCCACCTTGGCCTCCGAAAGTGCTGGGATTGCAGGCATGAGCCACTGTCCCAGCCTCTTAGTAGACTTTGAAATGGGAGCAGAGATTTGAGTAGGTGTCCCCCCTTTGTACAGACATCTGGTGGTGGCTGACGTTCCTGTTCCAAGCCCAGGTCAGCAGCCCGGTGAGGACTGAGAGTGGAGACCAGATTCTTCAAAGAGCCACCAAAATGAAGGCTCACAGCAATCAGATAACAGTAGCAACAGGAAGCCAGTCAAGATGGGCATCCAGTTAGTTAACATCTGATTCTAACAGCAAACATTGACTGAAAGATTAACATTTGCCAGAGACTATCCCAATGATCTTGCACAGATTATTTTATTTAATCCTACAACAACCTTAGAAAGTAGGTATACAGTTGCTTTTTAAAAAAATGTTTTCCCTATTTTGTAGTTAAGAAAACAGAGACTCCGAGAGGTAAGGGAATAAACCCCAGATGCCACCATCTGCAAGTGACAGCTGGGACTCAGCCTGGTCCACCTGACTGTAGAGCCATGTGTGATGCACTGAGCACTTCTGCCTGAATCCAGTGGGGGCTGTCCAGGTTGGGATGAAGCTATGTGCAGAGGAATGAAAGGTTTGAGATGCTCTAAGGGTTCTTGGACCCAGCCGTGTGGTGGGAATTTGAAATCTCAAAGAGTGAAGAAGCCACTTCTGTAGTAGGTGATTTGGGAAGAGTAAGTAAGGAAACATAGAGTCTGCATACCCCTGAGTGGGGATGACAGTACTGACAGTACTAACCCAGACAGACTGCCTGGAACCCCCAGACTGTGTCCAACATAGGTAAGAAGAGAGGGACTTTAACATGGAGCTTGTGTCCTCTCACACATGAACACCAGCCTCGTCACACGGAGGCTTACCTCCATGTCACCAGGGGGCAAGTGTCGTGGGAGGCCAGCCTCCCCTTGTCCTCACAGTGACCAATGGACCCACACCAGGCATTGGTGTGCAGTGAGCCTACCCCACACACCCCACCTGTAAGCCACAGCCCTGATGCTGGTCCTAGAACTGAGGCATGGAATCAAAGCAGAAAAATCAGTCAACTTTAAAATTGCTAATATTGCCATCCAGATATTTTTTATAGGAGAATCTTGTTTAAAAATCCAGCAGAGACCAGGCGCAGTGGCTCATGTCTGTAATCCCAGCACTTTGGGAGGCCGAGGCAAGTGGATCACTTGAGGCCAGGAGTTCAAGACCAGCCTGGACAACAGGGTAAAACCCTGTGTTTACTAAAAATACAAAAATTAGCCAAGCATGATGACACATTCCTGTAATCCTAATTACTCAGGAGGCTAAGGCATGAGAATTGCTTGAGCCCTGGAGGCGGAAGTTGGTTGCAGTGAGCCGAGATTGTCTCACTGCACTCCAGCCTGGGCAACAGAGCAAGACCCTGTCTCAAAACAATAAATTAATTAATTAAAATTAAAATGTGGCGGTATTACGGAATCATCTCTGAGTTACTATACCTGGATGAATACACGTCTTATGGGGTGTGTGATTCAAATTATGACACTTTTAAGCACTTGCCCTATGCACAATACTGAGCCTGGTTCTAGGAGTAAGGGCTCCTCGGTGCAGGCAGATAAGCACACAGCTTCCATGGAATGCAGAATGGTGATTCCACCTGTCTTTGTTTTCACAGTTTACAGAGCACCACGATGCGATGCGGCAGACCCTGCACCCAGCCCTGAGAATGCAAAGTTGACGGGTGAGGTGTCTGCCCTCAGGAGGTTCACTATTGAGTAGGCAAAAGAGCATCATAGGACCCAAGACAGAGGTGGAGACAGGGGAGGTAACGGAAGGGAGGAGCCTGGAGCAGAGTCAGAAAAAGCTTCTCAAAGGAAGTGATGCTGCAGAAATGTGCAAGAACCAGAATGGATGGTGAGGGAGGTGGTGGATGGAGAGGCTCTGACCATGCGGATTAGGTAAAGATTCACACAGCTGGGTTCAGTCGACGCTGGGATGCTAGGTAAATCACCACCTTCCTTCTTCTTGATGGAGTGTAGTATAGAATAATGGATCAGAGTTCAGGTTGAATCCTGGCTCTAACCTTCACTAGCTGTGTGACACTGGGTAAAATACTTAACCTCTCTGGGCCTTATTTGCCTCATCTGTACAATGGGGATAACAACAGCACCAGCCTCACAGCATGGTTATGAAGGAAGAACTTTGTGAATAAAGTGCTCAGTACTGGGTTTGGCATAGTGTGCTCACTGAGTGTTATTATCATTATCATGATTACTAATAGTAGTGTTATTTATATTCCTGCTTAGCAGCCTTTAGGAGCTGCTTAATAATTCTTTCACGGGACGAATGAGTTCACCAACTCATTATCAACGTGGACATTACCATTGCCCAAGATGGCAGCAGGAAACAGCACAAAGAGAACCCATGAGCCAGGTGCCATTAAGGAAAGGGAAACCTTATCCTGAGGTTGATAGAAAATGGCAATGAAGGATGCGTATGGTCACTTCACATTTGCTGAAACAGGCCCACGGTTCAATAGTCATGTAGAGTTAATAATCTATAAAGTGAAAGGAATAAGGTTTTTTCCTTAAAGACTTGTTCCACCTGCTTGTATGCAGTTGAGTCTTGCAAGCCTGAGAGGCTGAATCCAACAAGCTCCAAAGTCTTCATGGTGGGGAGAAGGGAGTTGGGTGGTGAAACCGAGCCCAGAAAGTTCTAAAAACTTCCTGCCTGGTCTGGGATTCTCCACCAAAAGCTCCCAGGAGCTATGAGTACAGGTGTGAGCCAAGGCCTCGGTAGGCAGGACACCCCCACGCGCCAATGATTGTGAGGAAAAGCCCACCGCGGCTCCCACAGAGGCCCCACCTTGCAGACTCCAAGCCCAACATGGAGGCCAGGCCTGGGCTCCGTGGAACACTGACGACCATGGTGCCCTGCCTGAGGGCACCCTGACTCTAGAACAATCTCTTCCTCTTTCTCCACCCAAGGTGCCCTTAGAAAAGAGTGGGAGAGAAAACTCATTCCCTGGGGTGCTTTATTAAGAAACTGAATCCAGTGTAACTCTATTATTCATTTGCTTAGGATGCTTCTGTTTTTTGTTTTCTGTTTTTTGAGACGGAGTCTCGCTCTGCAGCCCAGGCTGGAGTGCAGTGGCCAGATCTTAGCTCACTGCAAGCTCCGCCTCCCAGGTTTATGCCATTCTCCTGCCTCAGCCTCCCGAATAGCTGGGACTACAGGCGCCCACCACCTCGCCCGGCTAGTTTTTTGTAGTTTTTAGTAGAGACGGGGTTTCACCGTGTTAGCCAGGATGGTCTTGATCTCCTGACCTCGTGATCCGCCCATTTCGGCCTCCCAAAGTGCTAGGATTACAGGCTTGAGCCACCGCGCCCGGCCTAGGATGCTTCTGTTTTAATAGGACCCAGTAGCAGTCACTCTAGGGCAGAGGGGAAGCCATCAGGCCGGCCGGGAGAGCACTTTCAAAGTCACAGCCATTCCCCAACGGCCCATACCACCGGCCTTCCTCCCCAGAGAGACACTCCCACACATGCACTCACCCTGCTGTAGTGCAAGCAGAAAAAGGTGCTTTGAACTTAGCAAAACGAACAAAGCTCTGACGAGGTGTTCCAAAGGAAATGAGGAATGTGAGGCACCATTCGCCTTCCTGGTTTTGCCAAGACTGCTCTTAGTCGCCTTCAGAGTGAAACTCAGGGTTTTCATGACAGCTTTGCTCTCTCAAATCCCAGACCACCTGCAGCTGCAAACTGTGTCTCCTCTGACCCACTGGTGGCCAAGGAGTAGTATCAGGCAGAAACTGGTGTTTCTGCTGCCCCCAGACCCGCAATCCCAAGTTGGCATCTGGAAGTGCCCCTTCCTGTGGCTCTCTCTGCCCAGCACTGTGCCCTCCCTTGGCTGGGCCCCTGGCCTCCCAAGCAGAAAGGTCCCATGCCCAGACGCAGCACCTTCGTATAGACACTGCCCATGGCAGAGGTGGCCAGCTCTTCCAGTCTGTGTTTCAAACATCGTCCCAAGAATGCAGAGACTCTGATCCTTGGAATGCAAGCACAAATTCACTCTCATTAGGCTGAATTTGTATTATGGTTTTCACAATTCAAGTATTTCTTACGTTTGTTTTATAAAATTAAAAATACATTGTCAAGAATATCATTGTCAGCTGAGCACAGTGGGCCACGCCTGTAGTTCCAGTTACTCAGGAGACTGAGCTGGGAAGATCACTTGAGCCCAGGAGTTTGAGGCTGCAATGAGCTATGATGACGACGTCTGTGAATAACCACTGCATTCCAGCCTGGGCAACATAGTGAGACCCTGTTGCCAAAAAAAAAAGGTAAATAAAATAATACAATAAAATAAGAATATCATTGCCATTCTCAACCACAAATGGAATTATTTATTTGGATTTCAATTGTATCAACGAAGTTTACTTCATACAATTGCAGTCTATCTCCTTTTTAAACAGTTCTTTATTTCCATAGCAAAAAAGAATGTGTAAAAAGTTAAATATAGAATTACCATATGACCCAGCAATTCTACTCCTAGGTATATACCCCAGAGAATTGAAAACAGGGACTCAAACAGACACTTGAACACTAATGTTCCTAGCAACATTACTCACAATAGCCAAAGGCTAAAAACAATCCAAGTGTCCCTCAACAGATGAATGGATAAACCAAACGTGGGACAGACAGACAATGGGTAAAATTCTGACACATATTACAACATAGATGGACCTTGAAAACATTACGCTCAGTGAAATAAGCCAGATACAAACGGACAAATAAAATATGATTCCACTTACGTGAAACGTCTATAATTTAGGCAAATGAATAGAGATAAAAAGGAGATTGAAGGTTATCAGGGGCTAGGAGAGGGGGGTAATGGGGAGTTATTTCTTAAAGGGTACAGAGTTCCTGTTTAGGGAGATAAAAAGGTTTTGGAATTACATAGTGGTGATGGCTATGCAATGTCATGAATGTATTTAAATACTTTGGGTTGGGCTGGGACGGTGGCTCCCACCTGTAATCCCAGTGCTTTGGGAGGCCAAGGTGGGCAGATCACCTGAGGTCAGGAGTTCGAGACCAGCCTGGCTAACATGGTGAAACCCCATATCTACTAAAAATACAAAAATTAACCAGGTGTGGTGGTGGGCTCCTGTAATTCCAGCTACTAGGGAGGCTGACGCAGAATCGCTTGAACCTGAGAGGCAGAGGTTGCAGTGAGCCAAGATCATGCCACTGCATTCCTACCTAGGCAACAGAACAAGACTCCATCTCAAAAAAAAAAAAAAAACTTTGAGCCATACACTTAAAAATGGTTAAAACAAGCTGGGCATGGTGGCATGTGCCTGTACGTCCAGCTACACCAGAGGATCTCTTGAGCCCAGGAGTTTGAGGCTACAGTGTGCTATGATTATGCCACTGCACTCTAGCCTGGGTGACAGAGTGAGACCTTGTCTCTAAAAACAAACAAACAAACAAATAAATAAATAAATAAATAAAGTTTTAAACTGGTTAAAACAGTGTATTTTATGTTACATACTAGTAACATAATATTAGTAACAATTAGTAACATAACATACATATTTTGTTAGTATTGAAATACTAACAAAAATCCTTATTTTTGCATAAAAGAATTGAGAAAATAAGGATTCTTGTTAGTAATTCAATTTTTGCCTACTAGAATGATTAACATTTTTATTGGTTATGTTTAAAGGCATTATAATTACATTTATTTTCAACATACTGCCCCAAATTTGAACATCTTTCAAACGTAGCTGGGCAACGGCAGACTGGCTAGAATTGCCCTTCTAGGGAGAGCAGATTCAGAAGGAGTGAGGGGTACACCTCAACAGCCTGGCTTTCTAGCCAGCTCTCTGCTTCCTGCCCATACAATCTCAGTCACTTATCGTCATGATGCCTTGGTTTCCATGTCATATAATAATAATAACTGTGGCTGGGTGCAGTGGTTCATGCCTGTAATCCCAGCACTTTGGGCGGCAAAGATGGGAGGATCACTTGAGCCCAGGAATTCAAAACCAGCCTGGGCAACAAAGCAAGACTCCATTTCTGCAAAAAAATTAAAAAATTAGCTGGACGTGGTGGCACACACCTGCGGTCCCAGTTATTCAGGAGACTGAAGTGGGAGGATGATTTGAGCCCAGGAATTTGAGCTATAACCACGCCACTGCGCTCCAACCTGGATGAAAGGGGGAGACCCTGTCTTCTTAATAACAATACTTCTACTATAGTTTTATAGGGTTGCCATGAACATATTAATAAAATATGTTACAAATGTAAAGTGTTTAATACAGTGCCTGGCAGGTACTAAGTGCTTATAGTTAAGCTATTCTTAATATTATTATTATTATTATAGAATTTAGTTTTTTTAGTGAGTGATTTTTTATTTATTTATTTTTTTTAGATGGAGTCTCCCTCTGTTGCCCAGGCTGGAGTGCAGTGGCATGATCTCGGCTCACTGCAACCTCCACTTCCCAGGTTCAAGGGATTCTCCTTCCTCAGCCTCCCAAGTAGCTGGGGTTACAGGTGCATGCCACCACACCCGGATAATTTTTGTATTTTTAGTAGAGACAGGGTTTTACCATGTTGACCAGGCTGGTCTTGAACTCCTGACCTCAAGTGATCCACCTGCCCTGGCCTCTCAAAGTGCTGGGATTACAGGCATGAGCCACTGCTCCTGACCTGATTTAACAGGGAAAAATGATTAAGAAGCACTGACAATTCCAAAGGAAAGAACTGTAGGGAATGGCTTAAAGGCCTACAAGGAAACTCGGTCCTGGAAAGTGAGAAAGGGCATGAGGCTCTCCTGAACATGCCCCAGTGGCATGTTGCAGATGTCAGGTCTGATATGAAACCATTCTGCGAGAGAAGAGTGTGCTGGGCACAGAAAAGGTCTCTCTGCATAAACAGACCTCTCAGCCTGTGCAGCTTCTGCTTCCCGGGAGCTCAGCAAGTGGGAGAAGGTTTCCTGGTGCAAAGATTTCACTTTCACTATTAGGCTGTCACTATGCCCTGCCAGCTTCCCAGGTGTGAGGTACAGCTACTGGTTTGAGTCTATTTTTTTTTTCTCTACGTATCATATAGACTCAGCCCATTCCTGTGAAGAGAGCACATTTCTTGCTTCCCTTAGTCACTACACTGGTGTCAATGTCAGACACTTTGCATTAGGAACCATGGTTCCTGAAGAATCCTGGAAAAATGGGGTGGGAGTGGAGGAGGCAGTGGCTGGGAGTGAGAATACGTGCTGTAAGGCCAAGAGTCCGAGAGGGCATGGACATCCTCTCCAGCCAGGCCCCTGTCAGACCAAGGACACATCCAGGGGTGGAGAGCGGAAAACGAAGAGCTCCCCATGAGCCAAAAATGAATAAATTGTTTCTAAGCAAAAGTGATCAAAAATGATGTAATGATATTCTGATCACTGAAGGTGAAGAGGAGAACTTAGGAGATTTTTAAGTCATAAGTATATGCTAGGATACCCTGGAAATTAATTTTCCAAGTCAAAATATTTTAATTTTGGTATAAACATTCATCAATGATTATTTAATGGGTACAGGGTTTCAGTTGGAAAGGATGGAAAAAGTTCTGGAGATGGATGGTGGTGATGGTCACATAACAGTGTAAATGACCTTCATGCCACTGAACTGTGCACTTAAAAATGGTTAAAGTGGTAAATTTTATGTTGTATATATTTTGCCACATTAAAATTTTGGGTCTCATTCTCTTGCCCTGGGCTCAGCCTCCTGAGTAGCTGGGACCACAGGTGTGCACCACTATGCCCACCTAATTTTTTAATTTTTTTTTTTTTAAAGATGGGGTCTTACTATGTTGCCCAGGCTGGTCTTGAACTCCTGGGTTCAAATGATCCTCGCACCGTGGCCTCCCAAAGTGCTGGGATTACAGATGGGAGCCACCACACCATGCCTAAAAAAAAAAAAAAAATGTTTTTAAGTACATTCATTAGCATACCTACAAAACTTTTGACTCATCTGACACAAATTTGTTGCTTCATTCTTATCTGTATTATCTCTGCTGCTTAGGTGAGCCCTGGTTCTGATGACCTGGATTCTACTCAAATCGGTTATGCGACCTTGAATAAGTCATCTCACCTTTCTAGTCATTGGTTGGATCACCTGTAAAATAAAACTTTTTTTTTTTTTTGGAAGACACAGTCTCCCTCGTTGCCCAGGCTGGACTGCAGTGGCGCAATCTGTAACCTCCGCCTCCTGAGTTGAAGTGATTCTCATGCCTCAGCCTCCCAAGTAGCTGGGACTACAGGCGCCCGCCACCACGCCAAGCTAATTTTTGTATTTTTAGTAGAGACGGGGTTTCACCATGTAGGCCAGGCTGCTGTCGAACTCCTGACCTGAAGTGATCCACCCACCTCAGCCTCCCAAAGTGATGGGATTACAGGCATGAGCCACTGCACCCAGCCTATAAAATGAAACTTCCGGAAAAAAAAAAAAAAAAAAGTCTGTTACCATCTTTTGCCGCTCTGATATTCTAGGTTTAATAACAACTGCCATTTATGAGAGCTTACAGGCTCTCTGCTGCACATCTTATAAGCATTACCTCATTCACTACTCTTGAGAATGCCATGAGGGTGGTGTGATTACCCTCATTTGAGAGAGAGACTGAGCCTTACAGAGCTCCAGGGACTTGTCCTTCACCGGTGAGCAAGTGGGTGGAGTGGGCTTTGGACTCTGGATTGGAGGAGCACCGAGCCCATGCTCTCGGCCGCTGCTCAGCCCTACAGCAGGAAGAATATCTGAAGCAAACTACAAAGGACTTTTCTCCCTGGAAAAGCGATTAGCTTGGAATGGAAGACCTAAGTTCAGCAAAAGAGCTGCCGTTTCTGCCACACTTTGTTTCCTACTGGGTAATGGATGGCGCTGCCATCTCTTCAGGGAGGGAGGCTTACACACAGGCCAGCTCGTCAGCCTGCTGGCTCCTTCAAAGTCAGGTCTTCACAGTTCCTTTATTTCCATCTCAAAAGGTTGAAATCCCCTCAAATTAGACACATCCTTATCTCTATGTAATTGAAGTATGCACAAGAAGACAGGCATCATTTTAGATTATGCTGACTCCTATTTCTCATCATTAATACGATCAAGAGTTGACTCTCCTGAGCTTCCAGACCTTGAAGCAGACATCAGCTAACTCTCGGGACGCAATGAAGATCCATTGACCTTTGAATATTCTCTAAGTTTGTTTTTAACCATTATCTGTTCTGTCTCTCTAAGCCACGGCAATAATCAGAGATCTGCCCAGTGACCCTCAGCCAGAGAAGCAGGAAGAAATGCAATAAGAGGCAGCAAGGGTACAACTGAGCCTTGGCTGCCCATGAGGTATTTACCTTCCTTGACTAAAATTGTTGAAAATCAACCTAGGAATTGATAACAACAACAACAACAACAACAGCAAAACCACCTCGAAACATCCATACAATGACATTATGTGGCCATTAAGAATAAACAGGATCGCTAATGAAATAAATCATTGTCTAAATCAATGACAGAGCTTTGCAACTTGAAGCCAAATAGAGCAATCATCTTGCAGAGATAGCAATGGATTTGAAAATAATATTAAGGTCTTTAAACAAGGAGCATCCAATGCCACAACTAACAACCTGGAAAAATAATGGCGTAGGACTCAGTAGGGAAGTAGCTCAAGTGCAAATAACAGAAATCTAAACCCAAGTACACCTTTCTCCTCAATGCCACATTGGCTAAAGCTCCTTACCAGAACTCACTGATGGCTGTAATCTGAACGTAGCATTTGTATCATTATGTATTTATGCATAAGATACACACACACGCACGCAGACATGTATAGCCTTCATTTTCTCATTGGGATTCAAATATTCACTCTCTTTTTTTTCCCTATAAATTCCAAATTTTTTTTAGATGGAGTCGTGCTCTGTTGCCCAGGCTACAGTGCAGTGGTGCCATCTTAGCTCACTGCAATCTCTGCCTTCCGGGTTCAACAGATCCTCCTGCCTCAGCTTCCTGAGTAGGAAGGATTACAGGCACGTGCCACCATGCCTGGCTAATTTTTGTATTTCTGGTAGAGACAGGATTGCACAATGTTGGCCGGGCTGGTCTCAAACACTTAACCTCAAGTGATTCACCCGCCTTGGCATCCCAAAGTGCTGGGATTACAGGCGTGAGCCACCATGCCCAGCCAAAATCCAAAATTTGAAAGGCCTTTGCTGTTAACTTTATATGTAGATTTCTGCATTGGATACTATCTACTGATAACCAAGGTCTGTTACCTGGAGTGGGTAAAACCAGGTAAGTAACACTGTATCAGTTAGCTATTACTGCATGACAAATTACTCCAAACCTTGGTGACTTACAGCAACAACAGTCACTTATTATTTTTCATAGTTTCTGTAGATCAGAAATTTGGAGAGGCCCAGCGGCAGTACAGTTTTATTTCTGTGCCGCAATGTCTGGGGGCTCAGCTGGAAGTCTGACAGGTGGGCACTGGAATCCTCTGAAGGATCATTCCCTCACATGTCTGACCATCGATGCTGTCTGTCAACTGACAGCCTAACAGGGCTGTTGGTTGGAGCACTCACACATGGCTTCTCCATGTGGCCTGGTGGCTGGGATCCAAGGGCAAGCATCCAAAGATGAAGAGAGCCAGACAGAAGCTGTATCCTTGTTATGACCTAACCTGGAGGTCACCCAGCACTGTTTCCACCAAACTCCACTGACCAGGCTGATCACAAGCCTCTATCCAGTTTTAAAGGGAGGGAACATCAACCTGCATCTTTGTGGGATAAACATCAATCACACCATAAGAAGAGTGCATAGATAGGGTTACATCTATAGGTAAGACCTTCTTTGGAAAATACAACCTTCCCATACTGAAAACTGCCTTCTGTATGGATGTCCATGATACAGTAAGCTACAAACAAGAGTCTTAGGTGGATCCTAATAGATGAATGGAAGAATATTTGGTTTCTGGTAACACGGTAGGAGATGAGATTAGAAAGGTATGTAAGGGGTCAGGAGCAGTGACTTAGGCCTGTGATCCCAGCAATTTGGGAGGCCAAGGTGGGAGGATCATGCAAGTTCAGCTTGGGCAACATGGCAAGGCCCTGTCTCTACCAAAAATTAAAAAATTAGCTGGGCATGGTAGCTTTCTCCTACAGTCCTAGCTACTCGGGAGGCTGAGGCAGAAGGATTGCTTGAGCCCAGGAGTTTGAGGCTACAGTGAGCTATGATCATACCACTGCCCTCCAGCCTGGGCAACAGAGCCAGACCCTGTCTTTAAAAACAGAAAAAGAAAAATATTACCATATGGATGTGGATCGTGAAAAAAAAATTAAGAAAAGAAACATCTGGTACTGCCAGGTTTCAGAAAGTCCAGAATGACACATTAGAAGTGTGGGCTTTATTCCAGGGGCACTAGGGATCCATAAAAGTATTTACAGCAAAGATTACCTCATGGCCCTAGAGAAAATGGATTAGAGAAAGGAAAACCAAGAGTCAGGGAAACCAATTGGGAGTTATTTAAAGTGGTCTGGGTGAGGGCTGGGTGCCGTGGCTCACACCTCTAATACCAACAATTTGGGAGGCCGAGGCGGGTGGATCATTTGAGGCCAGGAGTTTGAGACCAGCTTGGCCAACATGGCAAAACCTCATCTCTACTAAAAATACAAAAATCAGTCAGGTATAGAAGCGCACACCTGTAGTCCCAGCTACTCGGGAGGCTGAGGCAGGAGAAGTCCTTGAACTTAGGAGGTGGAAGTTGCAGTGAGCCACTGAGGCATGAGAATTGCTTGAACCCAGGACGTGAAGACTGCAGTAAGCTGAGATTCCACCACTGCACTCCAGCCTGGACGACAGAGCGAGATTCTGTCTCAAAAATAAAATAAAATGAAGTGGTCCAGGTGAGGAATATCAGGAGTGTGGACAAGGACATTAACCTGCGTTTGTGAGCCACCATCTGTTCTATACCATCTGTCCATGTTTGTTCTTGTTTAATTATATATCCAGATAGAACCCAAATATTAATAGCTCCAGCATCTAACATTAATAGATTATAGGGGCTGGACATGGTGGCTCACGCCTGTAATCCTGGTACTTTGGGAGGCCAAGGCAAGAGAATCACCTGAAGTCAGGAGTTTGAGACTATCCTGGCCGTCATGGTGAAACCCCATCTCTACTGAAAATACAAAAATTAGCTGGGCGTGGTGGTGGGTGCCTGTAGTCCCAGCTACTCAGGAGACTGAGGCAGGAGAATTGCTTGAAACTGGGAGGCAGAGGTTGCAGTGAGCCAAGATCATGCCATTGCACTCCAGCCTGGGCAACAAGAGCAAAACTCCATCTCAAAAAAAAAAAAAGATTATAGGTTTTAAATCTTAGATATATATTTGAAATACAGTTATGCACCATACTGACAGTGGTCTCATAAGTCGATAATGAAGTTGATAAATTCCTGTTGCCTAGTAGCCCTCCTGATGTCATAGCACAACACATTACTCACGTGTCTGTGGTGATGCTGGCGTAAACACCCCTAATGTGCTGCCAGTTTTGTAAACGTCTAGCACGTACAATTATGTCCAGTACATCATACTTGATAGTGATAACAAGCGACTGTTACTGGCTTATGTATTTACCATATGATACTTCTTTTTTTTTTTTTTTTTTTTTTTTGAGATGGAGTCTTGCTCTGTCACCCAGGCCGTAGTGCAATGGCTCGATCTCGACTCAGTGCAACCTCTGCCTCCCAGGTTCAAGCAGTTCTCCTGCCTCAGCCTCCTGAGTAGCTGGGTCTACAGGCATGGGCCACCATGTCAGCTAATTTTGTTTTAGTAGAGACTGGGTTTCACCACATCAGCCAGGCTGGTCTTGGACTCCTGACCTCAAGTGATCCACCTGCCTCAGCCTCCTAAAGTGCCAAGATTACAGGTGTGAGACACTGTGCCCAGCCCATGCTATACTTTTTATCATTATTTTTAGAGTGTACTCCTACTTATTTTTTTTAAAGTTAACTGTAAAATAGTCTGCAGCAGGTCCTTCAAGAGGTTTCCAGAAGAAGGCATTGGTGACATAGGAGATGACAGCTCCATGTATGTTATTGTCCCTGAAGACCTTCCAGTGGAACAAGACGTGGAAGTGATAGGCAGTGATGTGGAGGATCCTGACCCCGTGTAGGCCTAGACTAATGTGCTTGCTTGGGTCCAGTTTTTAATAAAAAATTTTAAAAAGTAAAAAATATTAAAAATTTTAGGCCAGGCACGGTGGCTCACACCTGTAATCCCACCACTTTGGGAGGCCGAGGTGGGCAGATCACGAGGTCAGGAGATCAAGACCATCCTGGTTCACACAGTGAAACCCCATCTCTACCAAAAATACAAAATAATTAGCCAGGCATGGTGGCAGGCGCCTGTAATCCCAGCTACTTGGGAGGCTGAGGCAGCAGAATGGCGTGAACCTGAGAGGCGGAACTTGCAGTGAGCCGAGATCGCGTCACTGCACTCCAGCCTGGGCAACAAAGTGAGACTCTGTCTCCAAAAAAAAAGAAAAAAATTAAAAATAGAAAAAAGTTTATAGAATAAGGAGATAAAGATAGAAAATGTTTTTGTACAGCTGTACAGTGTGTTCATATTTTAAACTAAGTGTTATTACAAAAGGGTCAAGAAGTTAAAAAAATTAAAAGTTTATAGAGGCCAATTCTGGGCATGCTGCCTATGGGTTAACCCTGCTCTGCAAGGAGTAGTGCCATGAAAAAAAAAAAAAAAAGGTAATTTATTGCAAAAGAAAGAAAATATTTTTAATAAACTTATTGCAGCCTAAGTGTACAGTGTCTCTGGTAGTGTAATGTCTCCGGTGTACAGTCATGTCCTCGGCCCTCACATTCACTCCCCACTCATCACTGACTCACCCAGGCAACTTCCAGTCCTGCAAGCTCCATTCATAGTGAGTACCCTATACAGGTGGACCATATTTTACTTTTTTTTTTTTTTTGTCTGAGATGGAGTTTCACTCTTCTTGCCCAGGCTGGAGTGCAGTGGTGCAATCCCGGCTCATTGTAACCTCCACCTCCCGAGTTCAAGTGATTCTTCTGCTCAGCCTCCCAAGGGATTACAGGGGTGTGCCACCACGCCCTGCTAATTTTTGTATTTTGAGTAGAGATGGATTTTCTCCGTGTTAGCCAGGCTGGTCTCGAACTCCTGACCTCAGGTGATCTGCCTGCCTCGGCCTCCCGAAATGCTGGGATTACACGTGTGAGCCACTGTGCGCTGCCGTATTTTACCTTTCATATCATATTCTTACTGTACATTTTCTATGTTTAGATACATAAGTACTTACCACTGTGTTTCGATTGCCTACAGTATTCAGTTCAGTCACGTGCTGTGTAGGTGTGCAGCCCAGGAGCAATAGACTATACTGTATAGCCTAGGTGTGTAGTAGGCTATACTGTCTGGGATTGTGTAAGTACATTCTATGGTGTTTGCACAGAAATGCCTAGCGATGCGTGTCTCCAAACATATCCCTGTCATTAAGTGATATATGATTGTATAGTTTTGTATCTGTAATCGTATACATACGGTATAAAGCAGTTTGCCTTAAAATTACACTTACTTAACACATGGCTATAAAATTTTATAAAGCATGGATTTTTTTCTTATAAACCCCACAAACTTCCTCCTTCAGCTTCTTCTTCGACTGGTTTTGAGTATATTGCTTGAATATATTACTTTGGCCCCTCTGTTTTTCTTTTCTGACTGGCTTAACCCTTAGCATAGGCCAAAATCACTGAGCAAATTATATCCCTGGTTCTCTAGAAAACTTGATTGATGGTTGAATTACGATTCAAGAGTTCTAAATATTGATGTGAGGAGAAGGCGGAAAGTCGCAGGCATCTCTAAGAATCTGATGAAAATTCACAGCTAGTATGTCACTCTCAGCTGAGATTTTTGTCTCATTAAATGGGAAATAGCTTTGGGGTACTGGCTTGAGTCAACAGGTTCATATGAATCAGCTATAAATTGTCACCTGGATTAGGTCAGAGGGATCATAGGTATCCCTGGCCCTTGAAATAAGGGCTCTGTCTGACTTAGGGCAGTCACCCATCTCTTTGAACTTCAGTTTCTCAAAATGAGAATGACGATGAAAATTGCCCTCTGGGGGCAACGTCCTGAGGTGCTAGCCATCTGTTTGGAAATCAGCATTCGCTTGTGTGCACAATCAAAACAAGTGTAACCTGTCTGTTCTACTGACTCTTCGGAGGTTGCTTTTACCACTATGACTTGTAGTTTAGTTTACCATTGGATTGCTTTATTTAAACTCTAATCTAGTTATATAAACACACTTCAGCACAATTTATAGGCTTGCGATTCTTTCTATCATGGCTGGCTCTTTTTTCTCTTCTTGAAACAAACCCTTGAGTCTAGACTTTGTCAGGTTGATACATGAGTTTGGGGACTGTTTATACACAAACCATATACACATTCCAGAAACCTGCCTTGTTACTGATCTGCAATAAAGATGATAAGCCTTTGACTCATAAAAAGACACCCAAGATATCCTTTGAAGTGCAAACCCTGATCTACTACTGAAAAGGGGCACAAAGAGATTCCTCAAAACTTGCCTTGTTGCTTTAAGAAGAGGTGACTATTAATGAGAGAGCAACTGTATGGCAGAGAACTTTCTCATGATACAAACTGTTAGCAATGCAAGGGTCATCTAGTGACTTTCCTCCCGGGGTAAGTGCTTAAGCATGACTGATTGACCATCCTCAAGAAACAGTATAAAAGGGATTAAATCAATCAATGGGAAACAAGATGGATTTGTAGGTGCCTTTCAATTCAAATATCCTGTCTTCGATTTCTCCACTAAGCCTAGGAAGACAGGATTGTGGTAATGACTCAGTCCTAAAGAATAGATCCTTGTAAACAGTAAATGTGGCCACCCTACCATTGGTGACGTAGGGCAAGTGGTGGGGGCATATGTGTGGTAATCCACTGGGTGTTTTAGGCCAAGTATGTAGTCCAAAGAACACATTTCTAAACTTTTAAAACACAGGCAAATTATACTCAATAAATCAATGTTCAGTGACTGTTTCTTGCTAGTGCAGAGAAAAACAAACATAGAAATGGTCAAAGTTTACTTTGCCAATCTGTCATAGACTACAGACTATTAGGAGGGAGATCTCAGTAAAGGTCAGGCCTAAAGCAATGAGGAGAGAAAGGGAGCTCTTGGTCCTTCAGAGAGGACTGATGTCACAGTGTGATGACAGTCAGACTAGTACCAATGCACATGAGAAGCAAATCAGTCCCTGAAGCTTGACGTTATATATTCATCACAAATAAACCTGAAATGCATTACCTGGTCTCTTCTGAATCTCATATGGATCAGTATCTAAAGAGCAATAAAGTTCAGTAGCAGGCCGGGCGCGGTGGCTCAAGCCTGTAATCCCAGCACTTTGGGAGGCCGAGACGGGCGGATCACGAGGTCAGGAGATCGAGACCATCCTGGCTAACATGGTGAAACCCCGTCTCTACTAAAAAAAATACAAAAAAAAATCTAGCCGGGTGAGGTGGCAGGCGCCTGTAGTCCCAGCTACTCAGGAGGCTGAGGCAGGAGAATGGCGGGAACCCGGGAGGTGGAGCTTGCAGTGAGCTGAGATCCGGCCACTGCACTCCAGCCCTGGAGATAGAGCCAGACTCTGTCTCAAAAAAAAAAAAAAAGTTCAGGAGCTGTGACTTCTAATACAAATGACTATATGACTATAGATATAGTCATAGATAGATATAGTTATAGATCTAAAGATATGTGTACATATATTATTTTGGCCAATGATTTCTTCTCTTTCAACTACCAGAAAGTAAAAATAAAGAGATGAAACAGTAGTGCTTTTGTTACTTCTTTCTGGGTTTTATTATTGCTATCATTTTTCTTTTCTTTTGTTTTTTTGAGACTGGGTCTCACTTTGTCACCCAGGCTGGAGTGCAGTGGCGTGATCATGACTCATGGCAGCCTTGACCTCCCCAGGCTCGAGTGATCCTCCTACTTTAGCCTCCTGATTAGCTGGGACTACAGGTGTGTGCCATCATGCCCGGTTGATTTTTGCATTGTTTTTGTAGAGACAAGGCCTTGCCATGTTGCCCAGGCTGGTCTTGAACTCCTGGACTCAAGCAATCTACCTGCCTTGGCCTCCCAAAATGCTGGGATTACAGGTGTCAGCCACTGCTCCTAACCTTCTTACTACCTCCTGTGTGCTGATGACTCACATCCTACTGTGGAATAGATATACTGCTTTTGCCTTCCCAGCATTGAATCCTCTTTGTCTAGAAATACACCTTAACTTTCCTTTGGGGAACCACATCACTGTATGCTTGAGTGCTTCTGGTGGGCCAAACCCCATCGCTGGCTCCAGATATGAGCTAGTAACCTAGGTATGCTGATATGGTTTGGCTGTGTCCCCACCCAAATCTCATCCTGAATTGCAATCCCCTTAATCACCATATGTTGAGGAAAGGACCTGGTGGGAGGTGACTGGATCATGGGGGCAGTTTCCGCATGCTGTTCTCATCATACTGAGTGAGTTCTTAGGAGATCTCCTAGTTTTACAACCATCTGGCATTTCTCCCTGCTTGCTCCTCTCCCTCTTGCTTGCTGCCATGTAAGACGTGCCTGCTTCCCCTTCTGCCATGATTGTAAGTTTCCTGAGGTGTCCCCAGCCATGCCGAACTGAGTCAATTAAATCTCTCTTCTTTATAAATTACCCAGTCTCATGCATTTCTTGATAGCAGTGTGAAAATAAACTAATACAGTAAATTGGTACCAGGCATAAGGTACTATTTATAAAGATACTTGAAAATGTGGAAGTGACTTTGGCACTGGGTAACAGGCAGAGGTTGGAATAGTTTGGAGGGCTCAGAAGAAGATGGAAGATGTGGGAAACTTTATTGCTTGCTAGAGACTTGTTGAATTGTTTTGACCAAAATTCTGATAGTGATATGAACAATGAAGTCCCAGGCTGAGGTGGTCTCAGATGGAGAGAACTTGTTGGGAAATGGAGCAAAGGTCACTCTTGCTGTACTTTAGCAAAGAGATGTTTTAGATATGAGTTCTAAATTTCTTTTCAAAGAATCAATATGTCAGTATGTTCAATTCTTTGCCTTCTACTTTTAAACTTAACTTCCTCATAAAGCAACCTTTTCGATTACCTGCTCCACCCTGACTCATTCCGATTACCTACTCCACCCTGATTCATTCCGATTATCTCCTCTGTCATAACCATATTTCCTGCCAAACTACCCACCCAGCCACTCTCTTTAAATTAGCCAACCAGAATTAGTTTAGCCTGTGCGGTCTAACCCTAGCCAATAGGGGAAGGACACAGCATCAGGGGCCACATGCGTTGGGGATAAGAACCCCTTCCCCTCCCTTGTCCAAGTGTGCACTTACCATTGCTTCATATGTAAGGGCGCAACCTTCTATAGAAGTAATTTGCCTTGCTGAGAATTAAAAATAAAATTTTATATTCAAGTGCTATTTCTTTTGTGGCACTGAAACTTTCTTTATTACAGATGGGTGGCATTTTACCCCAGCCCTAGAGATCTGTGAAACTTTGAACTTCAGAGACATGATTTAGGGTATCTGGGGGAAGAAATTTCTAAGCAGCAAAGCATTTAAGATGTGATCTGGGTGCTCTTAAAATCATTCAGTTATATGCATTCACAAAGAGATGGTTTGAATTTAGAACTTGCGTTTAAAAGGGAAGCAGAATATCAAAGTTTAGAAAATTTGCAGCCTGATAATGCAACAGAAAATAAAAACCCATTTTGGAGAAAGAAATTCAAGACAGCTACAGAAATTTGCATGCGTAAGAAGGAGCCAAATGTTAATCACCAAGACACTGGGGAAAATGTCTCCAGGGCATGTCAGATGTCTTCACAGCAGCCCTTCCCATTGCAGGCCCGGAGGCCCAGGAGGAGGGGGAAAAAAATGGTTTCGTGGGCCAGGCCCAGGACCTTGCTGCTTCGTGCACTCTGGAGACTTGGTGCCCTGCATCCCAGCTGTGACTAAAAGGAGCCAATCTGCAGCGTAGGCCATTGCTTCAAAGGGTGCAAGCCCCAAGCCTTGGCAGCTTCCACATGGTGTTGGTCCTGTGGGTGCACAGAAGACAAGAATTGAGGTTTGGAAACCTCCACCTAGATTTCAGAGGATATATAGAAATGCCTGGATAACCAGGCAGAGGTGTGCTGCAGGGGCGGAACCTTCATGAAGAACCTTTGCTAGGGCCGTGCAGAAGGGAAAAGTGGGGTTGGAGCCCCCGCACTGAGTCCCTACTGGGGTATTGCCTAGTGAAGGTGTGAGAAGAGGGCCACTGTCCTCCACACACCAGAATGGTAGGTCCAATGATAGTTTGCACCATGTGCCTGGAAAAGCCACAGACACTCAACACCAGCCGTGAAAGCAACCAGGGTTGGGGGCTGCCCCCTGCAAAGCCACAGGGGTGGAGATGCCCAAGGCCATGGGAGCCCACCTTTGCATCAGCATGACCTGTTTGTAAGACTTGGAGTCAAAGGAGATTATTTCGGAGCTTTAAGATTTGATGACTGCCCTGGTGCATTTTGGACTTGCATGGGGCCTGTAGTCCCTTTGTTCTGGCCAATTTCTTTCATCTGGAATGGGAGCATTTATTCAATGCCTATACCCCCATTGCATCTAGGAAGGAACTAACTTTCTTTTGATTTGACAGGCTCCCAGGTGGAAGGGACCTGCCTTGTCTCAAATGAGATTTTGGACTTGGACTTTTGAGTTAATGCCAGAGTTAAGACTGTGGGGGACTGTTGGGAAGGCATGATTGTGTTTTGAAATGTGAGGACATGAGATTTGGGAGGGGCCAGAGGTGGAATGATATGGTTTGCCTGTGTTCCCACCTAAATCTCATCTTGAATTGCAATCTTCATAATCCCCACATGTCAAGGGAGGGACCCAGTGGGAGGTGACTGAATCATGGGAGCAGTTTCCCCAATGCTGTTCTCATCATAGTGAGTGAATTCTCATGAGTCTGATGGTTTTATAAGTGTCTGGCATCTCCCCTGCTTGCTCCTCTCTCTCGCTTGCCGCCATGTAACATGTGCCTGCTTCCCCTTTCACTATGATTTTAAGTTTCCTGAGGCCTACCCAGCCATGCTGAACTGCGAATCAAACCTCTTTCCTTTATAAATTACTCAGTCTTGGGCAGTTCTTATAGCAGTGTGAAAATGAACATATGCCAATGGTTTATGAATGGAAATGTAACTCAAATTAGGCTGGTGGAAGCCAGTCCTAGGACGTTTCTGGGGATAGCAGGAGGTTTTGGAGAAACAAAGTACTAGTTCTTCAACTCAAGTTGCTGAGTTAGTAGGAAGTAAGCCTGGACCTACTAGGGTACCACCTAGAGAGAGATGTCTTGAGAATGAAGCCAACAAAAAAGAAAGGATAGTGAATGATGAAGAAAGGAACCGTGTCCTGATGACATTTGTTAAGCCCCTGGATTCAGTCATTACTCAAGCCAAACCATTCCCTAAACTCTTCAGTCACTGAGCCAATATAAACACTTCCTTATGTTACACCCATTGGTGTTAAATTTCTGTCATTTGCTCTCTCAAGTGACAAGAAATCAGAGCAAAAGCCAAGCTGTGATGGCACATTATAAAGAACCCAATCCTAATCCATATAGTGGGGTCTGGTTGGGCTGCCTTGAACAGACCCAGTGAGAACAGCTCAACTTACTGATACTTTTGAGACCTAACATGTCTTAAACCTTTATTGTCTAGCCTTTGGAGACACATTTTTTTTTTTTAAAAATATATGATTTGTGTTCCAATGGGGAAGGCTTATAAGTCGTTAGGAGTTTAGACTGTGTAGTGATTTTGGAAATCTAAGTGGTCCTAAGGTGATTCCCAGTGCATTCTTGGAGATTAGCATTTTATAAAGAGCACCAAGACATCTTTAAATAGTTTTGTCCATTTTAACTTGACTTTTTTGCATGTGTTGAAGTAAAGCAGATTTGCATGGTCTCAAGGGAATTAGGTTGGGGCCTGGGCTAACCATTTCTTCATCCTATGCTAGCTCTTGTATAATGGGAATTCTACATTCTCAATTCATGATGAAGTGTGGGATGCTTAAGAAAATTATGTCATGCTAAGTCTAAGGGAACTGGTTGGCCATATTGAACATTTGTAAGTTTGTTTCCTCTGAAGGATTGTGGAGTTTCCAAATTCACTTTACTAAGTATGCATATTTAATTTGCATCCAATGAAATAAAGCAGCTGGGCAGAAAGTAGAGCCCCTATATTAATGCACTCATTTGGGCGTCAGACTGGGGACTTTATACGCAGGCATCATCCAGATGAATGCATCTAAATTGTTCTAATCTACAAATTGAAGCAAAGTCTTTGCAGTTTGAAATCTTGGCAATGCTTCCATTACAACATATTTTCTGAAGCATTCAGAATTAAAGTGCTGATGCAGTCTCACTTTCTAGAAGCATGCTTTTTAAGCAGGAGAATCTTGCGATCAGTTTCACATTATAGGGAAGATCATTTTGATGCTAACCAGAGGAGGGCCTAGAAGAGAGCAGGTGGCCAGGTGTGGTGGCTCACGCCTGTAATCCCAGCACTTTGGGAGGCCGAGGTGGGCAGATCACTTGAGGTCAGGAGTTCGAGACCAGCCTGGCCAACATGGTGAAACCCCGCCTCTACAAAAATGCAAAAATTAGCCGGGCATGATGGCAGGTGCCTGTAATCCCAGCTACTCAGGACGCTGAGGTGGGAGAGTCGCTTGAACCCAGGAGGCAGAGGTTGCAGTGAGCTGAGATCATGCCACTGCACTCCAGCCTGGGCTACAGAGCAAGACTCCATCAAAATAAATAAATAAATAAAAGACAGCACGTGGGCAGGAAGGCAACTTTTATGATAAGCTGGCCAAGAGATGACCAAGAAATGACTAGAAGGTGATCCAAGACAGTGGCAGACAATTTCCAAGGGACATTAGTAGAGTGCCTGTGGGGGGTTGAATTGTGCCTCTCCCAGCAAAAGGTATGACCACCCGGAACTGTGAATGTGAACTTACTTGGATAAAGGTCTTTGCAGATGCAATGAAGGATCTCAACATTAGATCATCCCTGGATTAGCCAGGTCAGACCTGAATCCAATGATAGATGTCCTTAGAAGAGATAGAAGGGGAGAAGACACAGAGACACATGCAAAGGAGAAGGCCAGGAAAGGATGGAGGCAGAGATTGGAGTGATGCAGCCACAAGCCAAGGAAAGTCTGGAGCCGCCAGCAGCAGAAGAGGCAAGTGTGGATTCTCTGCTAGAACATACGGAGGAAGCTTAGCTATGCCCACAGCTCCATTTCAGATTTCTGGCCTCCAAATCTGTGAGAAAATGTGTTCTTGCCATTCAAAGCCTGATATGGTTTGGCTGTGTCCCCATCAAAATCTCATCTTGAATTGCAGCTCCCGTAATTCCCACACATTGTGAGAGGGACCTGGTGAGAGGTAATTGAATAATGGAGACAGTTTCCCCCAGACTGTTCTCATGGTAGTGAATAAGTCTCATAAGATCTGATGGTTTGATAAGGGGAAACCCCTTTCACTTGGCTCTCATTCTCTCTTGCCTGCCGCCATGTAAGATGTGCTTTTCGCCTTCCACCATAATTGTGAGGCCTCCCCAGTCATGTGGAACTGTGAGTCCATTAAACCTCTTTCCTTTATAAATTACCCAGTCTCACATATGTCTTTATCAGCAGCATGAAAATGGACTAATACAAAGCCACTAAATGTGTTGCTTAAATTCTGTTGCAGCAGCCAGAGGAAACTCAGATGTCCCCTGCCAAGAGGCATACCCAGCAATCATGTTTTGTCTTTTCTCATCTCACCACCTGTTTTAGGGACTAAAGATTACCACCTTAAAGCAAATATGCCTTCTTCTATAAAGAATTACTATAAGCTAAAGCTCTTCCCACTGACCTAGAAGAAGAAAGCAACACAACTTTTGGGGGGCTGCAGGGAGAACAACTTTAATAAAAATGCCTCTCTTGGCCAGGCATGGTAACTTACACCTATAATCCCAGCACTCTGGGAGGCTGATGTGGGTGGATTGCTTGAGCCCAGGAGTTTGAGACCAGCCTGGACAACATGGCAAAAACCTCATCTCTACAAAAAAATACAAAAAATTTGCTGAGTTTAGTGGCACATACCTGTAATCCCAGCTATTTGGGAGGCTGAGGTGGGAAGATCACCTGAGCCCAGGAGATCAAGGTTGCAGTGAGCCGTGATCACCACACTGCACTCCAGCCTGAGCGATAAAGTAAGACCCCATATCAATAATAATAATAATTAATAATAAATAAAAATAAAAATGCTTCTCCCTTTTAAGAGCAGGAAGGATGGGAATGCAGAGATTAGGAAACACAGGGAGATGGTGGTTCTGAGTTACATGTAGAACACAAAATTAACTAGATTAGGTCAATGTATCAAGACTCTTGGCTGCAAGACACATAAAGCTCATTTTAAACAGGCTGAAACAACAAAGGGAACTGATTGGCTCACATATTTGAAAAGACCCAAGGAAGGGCTGATGTGATCCAGCAGCTCAGGCCTGAAGACCCTGCTTCCCTCCACATCTCTGCCCTGCCTTGCACCATATATGGGTATTAGAACTGTGGGTATGAGATTGCCCACAAGATTATAGACTGGAAAGAAAAAGGGTGAAACCACAAGAAACACCAGCATGGAATTATAGATAGAGGTAGAAGAATCAGCAAAGGAAACTAGGAAAAACCAGGCGTGTGTCTCCGAGGCAAAGACAGGAAGGGTTCCAGAAGGAGGGAATGGTTAGCAAAGGCAAATGCCACTGGGAGCTCCAGTAAGAGAACCACAGCAAATGTTCGCTGGATTTGGTAGTTTGATGTTTACTGATGACCTTGGCAGGAGCCGATTGCTGAAGCAATGAAGACAGAAGACAGATCGTATGGGATGCAGACTGCATGGAAGGGGCTAGAGAGACAGAGCATTTATGAACTGAGAAATAAGTCAGGGAGAGAGAGGGAGAGAGAGACTGATAGAGTAAGGCCTTGGGAGGAGCTGGAAGGGCCACTTGAGAATAGCAGAAGGGAAGGATTAACCTTGAACAGGAAAAATGTCTCTTCCTCCCATCCCTGAGACGGGAGAGAAATTGTAAGGATGATGTGGATGTAAACAAGTTGGCCCAAGTGTGGTGGCTCACACCTGTAATCCCAGCACTCTGGGAGGCCAAGGCAGGTGAATCACTTGAGGTCAGGAGTTCAAGATCAGCCTAGCCAACATGGTGAAACCCCATCTCTACTAAAAATACAAAAATTAGCTGGGAGGTGGCCCATGCCTGTAGTCCCAGTTACTCTGGAGGCTGAGGTGGGAGGATCACTTGAACTCGGGAGACGGAGGCTGTAGTGAGCCAAGATCGCACCACCATACTCCAGCCTGGGTGACAGAATAAGACTCCACCTCAAAAAAAAAAAAAAAAAAAAAAAAGAGTTAGGGAGTGTGCATATGGGTGAGTGTAAGAGGAGACTGTGGGAAATTGACAGAATGGTCTCTATTTGCACCCACTGAATAAGAATGTATTCATTTCCTGTGGCTGCTGTAAAAAAAAATAGCACAAACACACTGGGTGGCTTAAAACAAGACACTTACCCTCTCACAGTTCTGAAGGCTCAAAGACAGAAATCAGGGCTACGCACCCTTTGCAACCAGCAAGGGAGAGTCAGTCCTTCCTGGTCTCTTTCAGCCTCTGGTGGCTCCAGGCATTCCTTGGCTTGTGGCTGCATCACTCCAATCCCTGCCTCCTTCTCACATGACCACCTACCCTCTGTGTTTCTCTGCCTTCTCTTCTTATAAATAGACCAGTCTTTTTTTTTTTTTTTTTTTTTTTTTTTTTTTGAGATGAAGTCTTGCTCTGTTGCCCAGGCTGGAGTGAGATCTCAGCTCACTGCAACCTCTGCCTCCCTGGTTCAAGCGATTCTCCTGCCTCAGCCTCCCGAGTAGCTGGGATTACAGGCCCCTGCCACCACGACTGGCTAATTTTTGTATTTTTAGTAGAGACAGGGTTTTGCCATATTGGCCAGGCTGGTCTCAAACTCCTGACCTCAGGCCATCTGCCTGCCTTGGCCTCCCAAAGTGCTGGGATTACAGGTGTGAGCCACTGCGCCCGGCCGAGACCAGTCATTTTGGATGAATGCCTACCCTAATGACCTCATCTAACCTTGATTATCATGTGGTTGCAAAGGTTTAGCATGCATCCAGGTAGCTATTTGTGTGTCGGTTTTCCACCATGCCATAGATCGGTGCTAGACAGCAGCTACCAGCAACATATGACTATTTAAATTTAAATAAAATTTAAAATTCAGTTCCCAAGTACACAATAGCTAATGACTACCGTATTAGTGCAAATTATGGAACATTCTCATCATGGCAGAAAGTTCTGTGGACAGCACCATTCTAGAGTTTCTGAGGACTCTTGAACTAACTTTTTGTGGACTAGCATTCTATTGAGTCAAATGAAGAAACACTTACATTTCTTACCTTCTTGTCTTTTCCACGCATCCCAACCAGCGAACCCACAATCACCCAACCTACCAGCTTCTGCTCCTGCACCCAGGCTGGTAAGCATACCTGGAAAAACTATTCCGCTGACTTTCCTGGTATCCCCTCATGCTCCTTATCATAAAATAGGGAACACAATAGTGCTTATAAGACGTTGAAAGGATTATCATCATCTGAGGTCAGGAGTTCAAGACCAGCCTGGCCAACATGGGAAAGCCTGATCTCTAATTTTTGTATTGTACCCAAAAATTAGGTGGGTATGGTGGCATGAGCCTGTAATCCCAGCTACTCTGGAGACTGAGGCAGGAGAATCGCTTGAACCCAGGGGTGGAGGTTGCAGTGAGCTGAGATCATGTCACTGCACTCCAGCCTGGATGACACAGCAAGACTCTGTCTCAAAAATAACAATAATAACAATAATAATAATAAAATAAAAATAGAAAAAAATTATTGAAAGAATTAAATGAGAATGCAAAAAAATGCCTAACATAATGTTTAGCAAATAGCAAATAGTAGCAGCTCAATAACTTAGGTATTTTTTACTTTTTTATTTTGAACCTCAGCTGGACCCTTACACATTGATCTTTTACTTGTTTGTGGTGAACTCTCTTTCCCATTTCCTTCAGTGACAATTCACAATCTTTAACCATCTCTTTGTGTCCCTTCTCTGCCACTTTCTCTTATGACTTAAATATCATCCTTCTTGGCTAGGCGCAGTGGCTCACGTCTATAATCTTAGTACTTTGGAGGCCGGGGCGGGTGGATTGCCTGAGCTCAGAAGTTCGAGACCAGCCTGGGCAACATGGCAAAATGCATCTCTACAAAAAAATACAAAAAAAAATTTTAGCCAGCAGTGGTGGAGAGCACCTGTAGTCCCAGCTACTCGGGAGGCTGAAGCACGAGAATCACTTGAACCCAAGAGGCAGAGGTTGCAGTGAGATCATGCCACTTCACTCCAGCCTGGGTGACACAGTAAGACTCTGTCTAAATAAATAAATAAATAGGGCCGGGCGCAGTGGCTTACACCTGTAATCCCAGCACTTTGGGAGACTGAGGAGGGTGGATCATGAGGTCCGGAGATCAAGACCATCCTGGCTAACACGGTGAAACCCTGTCTCTACTGAAAATATAAAAAATTAGCCAGGCATGGTGGTGAGCGCCTGTAGTCCCAGCTACTCGGGAGGCTGAGGCAGGAGAATGGCGTGAACCCAGGAGGCGGAGCTTGCAGGAAGCCGAGATCACGCCACTGCCCCTCCAGCCTGGGAGATACAGTGAGACTCTCTCAAAAAAAAAAAATAAAAATAAAAATAAAAATAAAAATAAATAAATAAATATCATCCCCAAAGCTTACATGCTTAAGTGCTAATCCCAGGACCTGTGAATGTGACTTTTTATGGAGACAAAGTTTTTGCAGATATCAAGTTAACATAAGGTCATTAGGGTAACTGGTGTCCTTATAAAAAGGGAAAATTGGCCGGGCGCGGTGGCTCACGCCTGTAATCCCAGCACTTTGGGAGGCCAAGGTGGGTGGATCACCTGAGGTCAGGAGTTTAAGACCAGCCTGACCAACATGGAGAAACCCCGTCTCTGCTAAAAATACAAAATTAGCCAGGCGTGGTGGCGCATGCCTGTAGTCCTAGCTACTCGGGAGGCTGAGGCAGGAGAATCGCTTGAAGTCGGTAGGTGGAGGTTGCAGTGAGCCGAGATTGTGCCACTGCACTCCAACCTGGGCAACAAGAGCAAAACTCCATCTCAAAAAAAAAAAAAAATTTGGAAACAGACACAAACACAAGGAAGAAGTGAAGAGACACAGGGAGAAGACGGCCTCTACACACCTTGGAGAGAGGCTGGAGCAGAGCTTTCCCTTACAGCCCTGAGAAGACACCCACCTTGCCAGCAGCTGGATTTTGGACTCAGCCTCTAGAACTGTGAGACAATACATTTCTCTTGTTTAAGTCATCTAGTTTGTGATAATTTGTTAAGGCTGCCCTCGCAAACTAATACAGGGACCACAGAGCCGTCCTCTGTCTATCCCTGGAATTCTCTCAGAAACAGGGTGCTGCTGCTCACAGAGTTAAAAGAATTCACTCCAGGCGAAGCATTGATCTGGTTCTCACACTTCAACTCTTCCTGTTTGTTCCTCCTGGCACATAAAGAATCGTTTGCCAGCAGCCAGCAGTCTAATCATTAAGAGGCTGGGAATGGAGACATCAAAGCGGTAAACAACACACAGAACAGTGTTACTTGAGCAATTTGCTTAAGAAACCACTTTTTATCTTCTCGGAGAGCTAGATGCATAAATTGTCTGCAGTTGTCTTTGGGGAGAGTTGACGAGATCCGCAGGGGAGGAGTTACTGGTATGGCCAGTGAGTATACTGAATACTGATTCTAGGAAAATTAGGAAAACACTTCTGTTGTTTTTGCTCCTGTAACCCCGGCTACTTCACCAAACTTCTACTGAAGGGGTGGCCTGCCCCTCCACACATGTGGGTGTTTCTCGTTAGGTGGAACGAGAGACTTGAGAAAAGAAATAAGACACAGAAACAAAGTATAGAGAAAGAAAAGCGAGGCCCAGGGGACCGGCACTCAGCTTACAGAGGACCCACGCCGGCACCAGTCTCTGAGTTCCCTTAGTATTTATTGATAATTATCTTTACCATCTTAAACATAAGGGAGTGGCTGGACAACAGGATCACTGTAGGGAGGAAATCAGCAGTAAGACATATTAAGACATATGAACAAAAATCCCGGTAATATGAATAAGTTTAAAGGAAAATGCTGTACCTTGATATACATATGCAAACTCTCCATAAACCTTTTAGCAGCATTGCTCCAGCAAGTCCCACCTTATTCCTAAAGGCGGTTTTCTCCTTGCTCAGTAAACAAAGCACACAATGGGTTTTACACCGAGATGTTCCATTGCCCAGGGACAGGCAGGATTTTTAACCAGCAAGCTGCCTTCAGGTACTTGTTTAACAAAGACACATCCTGCACAGCCCAATATCCATTAAGCCTTGAGTCACCACAGCACATGTCTCTTGCAAGGACAAGGTTGGGGGTAGGGTCACAGATTAACAGCATCTCAAACACAGAACCAAATGGAGTCTCTTATGTCTACTTCTTTCTATATAGACACAGTAACAGGCTGATCTCTCTTTCTTTTCCCCACATTCTACTGTGTTGTTTTTCTCCCATTCTCTGACCCCCTCCTCTCAAGTAAGCAATATTTTGTGCAGATCTTCGGTCTTTGGGGAATGTGTTTTTTCCATTTTCTCCCTCCCAGCCCTGCCCCTCTTCTTTTCCTGACCTTTAGGTCCTCCACTTTAGCTGAGGGACTCTAAAAACTTAACTACCACTTTCCCACATCTCAAAGGAAGATAACAGTGATGGCCATTAAAACACTGTTCAGCCAGGCACAGTGGCTCCTGCCTGTAATCCCAGCACTGTGGGAGGCCCAGGCGAGTGGATCCCTTGAGGCCAGCAGTTTGAGACCAGCCTGGGCAACATGGCGAAACCTCGTCTCTATTAAAAATACAAAAATTAGCCAGTCATGGTGGCCCATGCTTGTAATCCCAGCTTCGCAAGAGGCCGAGGCAGGAGAATCGCTTAAACCCAAGAGACAGAGGTTGCAGTGAGCTGAGATGCTGCCACTGCACTCCAGCCTGGGCGGCAGAGTGAGTGAGACTCCCTCTCAAAAAAAAGAACACTGTTCAATTACCTCTAGAGGAAAGCAGGAATAGTTAAAATTGGTATTGCTAGGGCACCAGGAAACAAATTTTAGACTGACAGATCACAGCCTAGTGTCTACTTAGATTATTATTTTTGCATTGATTTGTCTATAGTTAACATCATACAGACCATCAAGGAGTAACTGCAAAACTGATACCAGGGAATTAAAATACACTTCTAAAATATAAAGTTCTATATAAATTATAAATCATCTTTCTTAGTGGAGGTTGCTCTTCTATATCAGCTTTCTTTCTCTGAGCCTCTCATGATGTCTCATTACCTTTTGCTGAACGCAGCAGGCTGTTCAATGCTGTTCTCACTATCAACTTTTAAGCCATGGGTGCCATGATTATACAGCTGAAGGAGCTTATTTTCCAGAAGATTTATGAAACCTTTGGGAGTCATCTGCTTTGACAGAACCCTTTGTGGAATAAGGGAGGGGATAAATAAATATACAGTCATGCATCACTTAACCTAAAAAATACGTTCAGAGAAATGCAACATTAGACAATTTTGTCGTTGTGTGAACAGCATAGAGTGAACCCACAAAAACCTAGATAGAATAACCTGCTACACACCTAGGCTATAGTATAGCCTATTTCTTCTAGGCTACAAGCCTGTACAGCATGTTACTGCACTGAATACTGTAGGCAACTGTGACATGTTGGTAAGATTTAATATCTGTGTATCTAAACATAGAAAAGGTACGGTGAAAATGTGGTGTTATAATCTCATGGGGTCACTGTCACACATGCAGTCTGTTGTTGACCAAAACATTGTTGTATGGTACATGACTGTAGAGATAAATGCTAGGATTTCTGGCCCAAAGGTTTTGTATATATGTATGCATACATGTATGTATATACATACAAAGGTTTTATATGTGTATATACGTGAATATGTATATACATGCAAAGGTTTTATATATTTGTGTGTATATATAACCTTTGGGTTATATATACCTATATATGTATGTACATATACCTTTATATATACCCCAAAGGTTATATTTGTATGTATGTGTATATAAAATCTTTGTATGTCTATACATATATATATATATATATATATAACATTTGGGCCAGAAATATATGCATATATATGTACACATACATACAGATATCTATCACAGATAGAGATAGTGAGAGAGAGCGAGCGTATGAGATCTGTATTATGTGTACACATTTGAATACAGACCAGGGCTCAACAAACTTTTTCAGTAAATAGTTCAGGCTTCGCAAGCCACATATTGTCTCTGTGGTATATTCCTCATTTTTATTATAATCTTGTAAACGTAATAACCAGGCCGGGCATGGTGGTTCATCCCATGCTGTAATCCCAACACTTTGGAAAGCCAAGGTACGAGGATCTCTTGAGACCAGAAGTTTCAGACCACCCTGGGCAGTATAGTGAGACCTTGCCTCTAAAAATATATATATATATTTAAATTAGCGCACCTGTAATCCCATCTACGAGGCTGAGGTGGGAGAATCACTTGAGTTTGGGAGGTTAAGGCTGCAGTGAGCAGAGAGCATGCCACTGTACTCCAACCTGGGTGACAGAGTGAGACTGTCTCTAAAAACATAAACATTAAAAATGAATACATGTAGGGCTAGGCGTGGTGGCTCATGCCTATAATCCCAGCACTTTGGGAGGCCGAGGCAGGTGGATCACGAGGTCAGGAGATTGAGATCATCCTGGCTAACATGGTGAAACCCCATCTCTACCAAAAATACAAAAAATTAGCCGGGCGTGGTGGCGGGGGCCTGTAGTCCCAGCTACTCAGGAAGCTGAGGCAGGAGAATGGCGTGAACCTGGGAGGCAGAGCTTGCAGTGAACCGAGATTGCGCCACTGGACTCCAGTCTGGGTGACAGAACGAGACGCCATCTCAAAAAAAAAGAAAAAGAAAAAGAGTACATGTAATAACCATTCTTCAATCTCAGGCTATCCAAAAACAGGCCATGGGTCATAGTTTGGCAAACCTTGATATAGACCATCTAGATGAAAACGTTTGTTTGGGAATTTAATAGAAAATGTTACCAGTAATTAGACTGTGTCAAAAGTAGGAAGTAGGAAAATAGAAATGTTTAAAATCTCATCAATAATAATAGTTAGGAATAACCTAATCTGTACATTTTAGGGCCATTTTTTTAAAGAAAATGTTTTACATACCAAAATATTTAAATCTACCCATTTTAGCTCTTAGCTTAGGAACAAAAAAACTTCATTTGGTTTTTCTCATAACAAATTGGGATTTTAACCTCTTGTTTTCAAGTGTATATTTTTGTCATTTGAAAGAGAAGTGTGATATTTTCTTCCTCCCTGAAATTTCTTTCACAGTAGGATTGAGTAGCTGAGAAGGACTTTGTTTCATCAAACCCTGTTTGTTGAAAAGAGAAAATGACCCAAAGCCCAACAGTAGCAAAGAGATTTTGGCTTCTAGCTAGCCAATTACTAGCCCAGTGAACTTGAGCAAGAAACTTGATTTTTTTTTTTTCGAGATGGAGTCTTACTTTGTCACCCAGGCTGGAGTACAGTGTCTCAATCTCGGCTCACTGCAACCTCTGCCTCCTGGGTTCAAGCAATTCTCCTGCCTCAGCCCCCCAAGTAGCTGGGACTATAGGCTCGTACCACCAAATCCAGCTAAATTTTGTATTTTTTTAGTAGAGATGGGGTTTCGCCATGTTGACCAGGCTGGTCTCGAACTCCTGATCTCAGGTGAACCCCCCACCTTGGCCTCCTAAAGTGCTGGGATTACAGGCATGAGTCACTGCGCCTGGCCCAAGAAACTTGATTTCTCTGGGACTCAACTTTACTCTCAAGAGTATGTGAGGATCAGATTAAAGCATATGCAAAAGGACTTTATAAAGGTGTAAAGGATTTGTACATGAAAGTTATTATCTTTTTCATATTCTTCATGCTTCAATATTCCAGTGCTCAAAATGATTTCCAAGAGGCCATTTGTATCCAGATGAAATATTCATCCCTTGAATCCATTCTTTAAATAAACATTCGTGGAGACTCAGGCGCTGAGCAGTGGTGTGAAAACAGAATTAGCCTCCACCCTTAGGGGACTTACAGCCTCAGGAATCATGGCTAAAAGAGAAGAGGAGGCACTGTTAGGACCCAACACTTGGTTTCTGATGCCATGCTTTGGTTTAGGGATTTTTGAGTCTTCTGCAACTAAATGAGGTCAAAGTATACTCGTTATATTAAGTGCCTAGTAATACATTTAATATGCAAAATTCAAAAGATTCAAATGAGTCTGCAGCCAAAAGTCACTGTGCTGGGTTAAATAGTATCCCACCAAAATTCGTGTCCACCGGGAACCTATGTATGTGAACTTATTTGGAAATAGATCTTTGGCAGATGTAATCAGATGAGGTCATGCTGGATTAAAACATGCTCTAAATCCAATATGACTGGTATCCTTACAAGAGGAAGGAAATTTGGACACACACACAGAGAATGCCATGTGACAATGAAGGCAAAGATTGGAGGGATTCCTCTATAAGCCGAGGCATGCTAAGGATGGCCAGCAACCATCAGAGTTAGAAAGAAGCAAGAAAGGACCTTCTCTTAGAACATTTGGAGAGAGTTTGACTCTACAGACACCTTGATTTCAGACTTTCAGTCTCCAGAACCGTGCGAGAGAAATTTCCCTTGTCTTAAGCCATCCAGTTTTTGGTACCAGCCTGGGAACCTAATATAGTCAAGCTCCAAACTGCTGGCCGAGCATCCAGTTCCTCTTCTTAGATATGCCCAATCTCATCCATTTCTTGGGAATTCTCTCAGCAGCACATTAAGGTTGCCCTTCATCTTGCTTTTTTCAAGTAACGTATATTGAAAGTCATTGCAGATGAGTAGCAAAGAGCTTCTTATTCTTTTCTATGGCTACATGGCCTCCTGCAACAGAATCCAGTAGGAAAATAGTGTGTTAAAAATATATTTTAGAAAGATCACTCTAGGGCCAGGCGTGGTGGCTCAGCTTGTAATCCTGGCACTTTGGGAGGCCGAGGCAGGCGGATCACTTGAGGTCATGAATTCGAGACCAGCCTGGCCAACATGGTGAAACCCCATCTCTACTAATAATACAAAAATTAGCCAGGTGTGTTGGGTGCTGGTAATCCCAGCTATTCCAAAAGCTGAAGCAGGAGAATTGTTTGAACCAGCAGAGAGGGGGAGGTTGCAGTGAGCCAAGATCTCGCCACTGCACTCCAGCCTGGGCGACAGAGTCAGACTCCATGTCAAAAACAAACAAACAAAAGCAACAACAACAACAAAAAGATCCCTCTGGCCACTGTTAAAAACTGACAGAGCTTTGAAGAAAAGCAGGTGAGAGATGATGAGGGCCTGGTTATGGGGATAAAGACGAGGGAGAGGAGTCTAGAATTAACAAAACTTTGGGGGAAGTACAGGTTAACATTCACCTTTGGAGGTCGTGGGCATGCAGGTAGTGCATTAGTTTTGTAGGGCTACCGTAACAATATACTACAGACTGGGGAGTTTAAAAGAACAAGAATTTATTCTCTCACAGTCTGAAGGCTAAAAGTCCAAAATCAAGGTGTATCAGGCACGCTGTCTCTGAAGGCTCTAGGGATGATCCTTCCTTGACCTTCTAGCTTCTGGTGATGCTGGTAATCCTAATGTTCCTCCTCTTTCAGGGGGATAACTCCAATCTCTACCTCCCTTGTCACTCTGAGTTCTCCCTGTATATCTGTCCCTGCATGTCTTCTCTCTTCTCTATTAGGACATCACCCTACTCTAATATGACCTCATCTTAACTAGTTATATCAATGATGACTCTGTTTCCAAATAGGGTCACAATTTGAGGTCCAAGAAGGACACGAATTTAGGGGTGATGCTATTCAACTCAGTATAGGTGACAACCATCACACGGCAAAAGAGATCTCAGAAGTAGAGTGTGCACAGTGAGAAAAGGTACAGACATAGGACCCTGGAAAATGCCTCCAGGAGAAGGGTGCATGGAGGATGTGCAGCCCACACAGAGAGGCCTGAGAAACTTTGATCAGGCGCTCAGAGAGGCAGGAGGAAAAGCAGGAAAGAGTGGCAACCGAAGATGTCACAGAACATGAGTAGGTGACTTTATTGTAGTTGCTGTGGAGTGATGGGCAGAAGGCAGGTTACAGTGAGTTGAGGAATAAATAGAAGACATGGAAGACAAAGAGGTGAAGACCGTGTAAACTACTCTTTCCAAAAGTTTGTTAGAGGGTTTGTGGGATTCACTTGGTGGTCTGAGTGGAAGCACCCAGCAGAGAACAAGTGGTTAAAGATAGAGAAGAAAGAAGATTTAATTCATGGAATGAAATTCTGAAGGAAACACAAAGGAATAAGATTCCAGGTCAGGCCTGGGCGCAGTGGCTCACCCCTGTAATCCCACCACTTTGGGAGGCTGAGGCGGGCAGATCATAAGGTCAAGAGATGAAGACCATCCTGGCCAATGTGGTGAAACCCTGTCTCTACTAAAACTACAAAAATTAGTTGGGTGTGGTGACCCGTGCCTGTAGTCCCAGCTACTTGGGAGGCTGAGACAGGAGGACTGCTTGAACCAGGGAGGCAGAGGTTGCAATGAGCCGAGATCACACTACACTCCAGCCTGGCGACAGAGCAAGACTCGGTCTCAAAAAAAAAAAAAAAAAAAAAATCCAGGTCAGGTGCAGTGGCTCATGCCTGTAATCCCAGAACACTGGGAGGCCGAGGCAGGCAGACTGCTCGAGCTCAGAAGTTCAAGACCAGCCTGGGAAACATGGCAAAAACCCCTCTTTACAAAAAATACAAAAATTAGCTGGGCATAGTGGCATGTGCCTGTGGTCATAGCTATTTGGAAGACTGAGGCAGGAGGATGGCTTGAGCTGGAGAGGCAGAGGTTGCCGTGGGCCATGATGCACCACTGTACTCCATCCTGGGTAACAGAGTTAGACCTTGTCTCAAAAAAAAGGAAAGGAAAAGAAAAGAAAGAAAAAGGAATAAGATTCCAAACACAGGTGGAAGAATTAGAATTGTACAGAGAGGATAGAATTGTACAGAAGAATTAGAATTGTACAGGGAAGAGAGGAAGAGGATCTCTTCCCTGGAAACAAGAGAGGAGGATGAATGATACAGATAACCATAGGGTCAGTGGGTGGTAGAAGGCAGGAAGCTCTGACAGTCCTTGCTTTTTGGCCTCTGCTTTCTCTGTGAAGCGTAAGGTAAGGTGGGTCTTCTACAGGAACAGGTTGGGGTGGGAGTCAGAAGAGCGCTGCAGCTATAATAGAGAGGTAGCCGGGCGCGGTGGTTCACACCTATAATCCCAGCACTTTGGGAGGCTGGGGCGGGTGGATCACCTGAGGTTGGGAGTTCGAGACCACCCTGACCAACATGGAGAAATCCCATCTCTACTAAAAATACAAAATTAGCCCAGTGTGGTGGCACATGCCTATAGTCCCAGCTACTCAGGAGGCTGAGGCAGGATAATTGCTTGAACCCAGGAGGCGGAGGTTGCGGTGAGGCGGAGATTGTGCCATTGCACTCCAGCCTGGGCAAAAAGAGCGAAACTCCGTCTCAAAAAAAAAAAAAAAAAATAGAGAGAGGTAAAGATTTGGAGGGAAGGACATAAGGGTGGGCACTGAATATTGTTTCCACATTAATATCAAAGACTTTTTAGTTCCAAACGTATATGCGTTGTTGATATCCTGTAAGTTATGTTGATGGTTTTCTTTTAATAAAACTTTTCCTGTAATAAGGTGCTAAAGGGGCTTGCAAATGAGGATTTCAGGGCAGTCCAGTAGGGTGTGTTTTTCCAGGTTTCTGGCTGGGAGGGCAAGTCAAGTGAAACATGGACCGTCCCTCCCCAGCCGCTGTACCATAGAGCCACCTGGACTCTTAATGCCTTCGGTATCTCAGACACAAGGCTTACATGTGACCCAGGCAGAAAAGGCAAGAGAAAGTATACTTGGCCAGACCCTTCAGGCAGCAGATGGAACTTCTAATCCTGAGCTACCAGTTTGACTTATATTTTTTACAAAGTTCCCTTAATTCTATACTTTATATGTAAAAATGTTTTGGCCAGGCGCGGTGGCTCACGCCTGTAATCCTAGCACTTTGAGAGGCCGCGGAGGGTGGATTGCCTGAGGTTAGGAGTTTGAGACCAGTCTGGCCAACATGGTGAAACCCCATCTCTACTAAAAATATACAAAAATTAGCTGGGTGGGGTGGCATGTGCCTGTAATCCCAGCTACTCAGGAGGCTGAGGCAGGGGAATTGCTTGAACCAGGGAGATGGAGGTTGCAGTAAGCCGAGATCACGCCACTGCACTCATTATTTTATTTGAATTTCACCACAAGTTTGTTAATTCCTTGTATTATCCTCATTTAAAAGCTGAAAAAGGCCAGGCATTTTGGCTTACACCTGTAATCCCAGCACTTTGGGAGGTCAAGGCAGGAGGATCACTTGAGCCTGGGAGTTTGAGACCAGCCTGGGCAACAGAGCAAGACTCCATCTCTACAAAAAATTTAAACATTGGCCGGGCATGGCGGCATGTACCTTTAGTCCCAGCTACTCAGGAGGCTGAAGAAGAAGGATCGCTTGAGCCCAGGAGGTGGAGGCTGCAGTGAGCTGTGATTACACCACTGCACTCCAGCCTGGGCACTCTTTCTTTAAATAGCCGGGTTGTTGAATGACAGCTGAGTGATCGTAGGTGAAATAAAATGGAGTCCCAGCTTTGATCCTTTGTCTTTAGTCACTGTCATCTCCTCCTCTTCCTCTTCTCTTTTTCATGGAACTGACATTAACTGAGTGGCTGTGACATGCTAAGGCCCTGTGCTAAGCTGGAGATCCGGTGGGGTGCCACAGGCACAGTCCAGCCTGCCTCGTGGCACCCCGGCAGCTGGCAGGCAGACAGGAAGTTAGCAATTAGAGCACCGTGTGCTCAGGGATGTGATGGGGTGAGCGCAGGGGGCTGAGGGGGCACCAGGCAGCACAGCCAACTCAAACCTGGACAGGCAGAAAAGGCTTCCATGAGAAGTATTGTCTGCATTGAAGGGTCAATGATGAGGAGTGTCAGCTGGGGGAAGAGCTTTGCAGAGCCTCAGACACCCTTACTTCAGGACCCAGGAAGCCCAGATCTGCAGGGGCAGGGTTTTAGTCAGCCTCTGCCTCAGGCAGCTCCTCTCCCCGGCACTGGCGTCACGAGCCACCTCTTAGGGGAGGATGCAAACCAGGAGAACCAGAGGCCCAGATCTGCAGTACCTGTGTGGTTGGTTATTTAATGCTCATCTCTACCTGCCCAGCAGGGACAAGAGGGTTGGCGAGCATGTGCCTTGTTCACAACTGCATCCCCAGTGCCTAGAACAGTGCCTGGACGAGACAGCATTCTAGTTATTTAGATGGTAGAGGAAACAGGTGGATGTGTGGTCCCTTTAACACTGACCATTTCTACTTGTGGGCAGGGAGACCAGGGAGAAGCCTGGGGTGAGGGAAGCTCCCACACCTAGGAGATTTTCGAAGTCAGAAACATACTCTAAAGATGCTCATGGCCTCTCATCTGCCTTTCTTCACCAGCCCTCATGTTGTACTTTGTGAATATGCCACTCCAACTTTAAAGTTTCTTCCTAATAAGAGAGGTCTAGGTTTGATTAAACCCAAGTAATAGAAAACAAGGGCATCTGGGCACATTCGGCTCACACAACAGGATTCCCTACTTAGCCTGTCCACTAAAGGGAGTTTCTACTGTCAAAGTTATTATTGCCCTCTGTGTGAAAGAAGAAATGTGTACAAAGCACTATGAGTCAATAATTGTTGATTGACAGTGATTGGCATGTAATATTGGTGCCCCAAAAGAAATTTTAAAAACAAATTTCTTTAATCTTCAAAAAATGCCACGTGAAGAGGGTCTTCATTCTCGGTGTTACTCTCCCCATCATGTCAGCTCCCCCTATATTCCTGTTGATTTGAGGGATTATTCTTAACAGAAATAAGTTGATTTATTCCTGTTGATTACAGGGATTCCTGTAATCCCTGATGTATTCCTGTTGAGTTTGTCCCAAGTTCAGTGCCAAAATTGCTCTGGTTGGGAGAAAACTTGAAAATGGCCATTGTCCAAACCTAAAGCTGTTCCCAGCTGGTCCTAAGGCTACAGATGTTTCTCTACACAGCCCAAATCACAGAGACAGGGAATTGGCCTACACACGGTGCTTCAGAGGCTCCACTGAAGCCGACCCAAAGGGAGTCTACTCTACATGCTTGGGACCCTGCAGGACCCAGATAGAGATGTAGCCCTTGGACCATCGCATCTAGTGGCAGTAATATTTATTGAGCACTTACTATGTGCTGGGCACAGTTACTCATTTAATACTCACATGATCCCCAAGGAAGAAGTTACCATCATCATGCCCATCTTATAGATGCAAAAACTGAAGCCCAGAAAGATTAAGTCACTTGTGCAAAATATGGTAGGGCCCAGACTTGCTGCCAAGCAGGCAGGTAGGCATCAGAGGCGGCATGCTTAGCTGCAAGGCTATGTTGCTTTTGTCCAACTCTTGCCTTTTTTGCTGTTGTAACCATTTTTGTTTTGCCAACATACAAAAAGAGTTTAATAAGTGAAAGGTATCTAAAGTCATTCAGTCTCTTCTTTCCCTCTAGAAGCCAAAGCTAGAGAGATTCCAATCACAGCAGCACTGAGCATAGACATTCTCCTTTTAAATGCAAACAGCTTTGAGAAGAATAACTCAGGCCTGAAAAGAGAGCTCCCAGGGGCCCAGGACCTTCTTTGTCTGCATGCCCAGGACTAAGCAGGGTATCAGGTAGTGGGTGCTCAGTAAGTATTTCTTGAATTAACCTTGGGGAGTATTTAATGGTTTCATGTACCTTGCTTTATGAGAACAAACTTTTGTTGAGTGATTGCTTTAGCCTCCTAGTCTGTTAGGCCCTAAATATAGCAGAGAATGTAATCTAGTTCCTGTCTTAAAGGAGTTTCCGGCCTGCTGGGAGAAGAAAGAGACTAGTAAGCAGACAATTACAGAAAAATAAAGCCACAGTGGGTGTGTATAGCACTGCCCTATGGGAACACGCCGCAGGGACAGCCTAACCCAATCTGGGCGTGTGCATGGGAGGATTAAAGGACTTTCCAGTAGTGCAGGGAGGCTGGAATCTATGGTGGTCCCAGGAGGAGTGGCCCCAGGAGGAGTGCCTTCAGAGGAGGCTGGGGAGGGAAGGAGGCCAGATCACAGAGGGTTTGTACACAGACAGGGTCCAGGTGGGCCAGGCCATGCCCTATATTTTGGCATAGCTATTAATAGTCTCCCATTACTCACTAGAGCATCCCAATCAATTATGCAGACATCCTATTTATATTTCTGTAATATGTTCTCTCTCTCTCTCTCTCTCTCTATATATATATATATATACACACACACACATTTATACACTATAGACTAAGGACTTGAACTTCATCCAACCACTTGCATTGCAAATGTAGAGAAATGTTAAGATGATAAGATATGCCAGGTGCGGTGGCTCACACCTGTAATCCCAGCACTTTGGGAGGCTGAGGTGGGCGGATCACAAGGTCAGGAGATCGAGACCATCCTGGCTAATATGGTGAAACCCTGTCTCTACTAAAAATACAAAAAATTAGCCAGGCGTGGTGGCAGGCCCCTGTAGTCCCAGCTACTCGGGAGGCTGAGGCAGGAGAATGGTGTGAACCCAGGAGGCGGAGCTTGCAGTGAGCCGAGATTGTGCCATGGCACTCCAGCCTAGCCGAGATCGTACCACTGCACTCCAGCCTGGGTGACAGAGCGAAATTCCATCTCAAAAGAAAAATAAATAAATAAATAAATAAGATCAATAGAATGTAGATTTGACCTGGGAAGAAGAGGAGTAGTCAGAGTCCAGTTGTGCACATATGTAATTGCCCACACCCTGCTTCAGGGGTTCTGCGTCAGAATCCCTTGGGGTTTTCATAAAATGGAGAGTCACCCTAACTCAATCAGGTTCTCTAGAGGAGAAGCTGGGGAAACTGTAGAGTTAACGAGCCACCCAGGTCATTTTCATGTGCTCCAAAGTATAGAAATCACAGACTGAAATGTCACCAAGCTAACAGGTGCCTGAATGAGGTAGGAGGAGGGGACATAGCAGCTCTGCTCTAATGCTGTGTCTGCTGAGGGACAGGTCCTCAGTCCCCACAGAGTCTACTCTGGGTATCCAGGGGCAGAGGAGGACAAGGACATCCACTCCTGAGAGTGGGGAAAGAAAATAAGAAAAGAGCCATAACTAACCACCAGGCCAGGCAAGGTGGCTCAAGCCTATAATCCCAGCACTTCGGGAGGGTGAGGTGGGTGGATTTCTTGAGGCCAGGAGTTCAAGACCAACCGGGCAAACATGATGAAACCCTGTCTCTACGAAAAATGCAAAAATTAGCCGGGCATGATGGTGTGTGCCTGTAGTCCCAGCTACTCAGGAGGCTGAGGCAGGAGAATCCCTTGAACCCAGGAGGTGGAGGTTGCAGCAAGCCGTGATTGTGCCACTGCACTCCAGCCTGGGCAACAGAGTGAGACACTGTCTCCCCTCCAAAAAAAAACAAAAAACAAAAAACAAAAAACCACACACACAAAGAAAACTAATCACCACCTTCATAAAAGCATCCAGGGCTGCCCTCATGTTCAAGGCTTGTGCAGAGACAGAGAAAGAACAGGCAGTCAGTCGAGGAAAGGACAGCAGGAAGAAGGAGCCAGCAAAGCCAGTACTCTGCTGGGAACAGAGGGCATTAGGCTGTGGGGCAGGAAGTTAAAATCCAGAAGCGTCCTACCCGTGCAGGATGTCCCATCACATTCTTTTAATAAAGGACCCCCTGCGTCCTGTGCAGGCTGTGAATTGACATCAGCCCCTGCCTGACCTCCACCCCCAGCAAGATTGCAACCAAACTGCAAACAGAATTCATGTCTCCTGATTCCTAAAGCTTCATTCTGAAAAAAGAAGGAAATAAAAAGAGAGAAAGATAAAGAGAAAGAAAGAGAGAGAGGCTGGATGTGGTGGCTCATGTCTGTAATCCCAGCACTTTGGGAGGCTGGGGTGGGCAGATTGCTTGAGCCAGGTGGGTCAAGCCTGCAGTGAGCCATGATTGTGCCACCGTACTCCAGTCTGAGTGACAGGGTAAGATCCTGTCTCAAAGAAAAGAAAAGGAAAAGAAAGAGAAAGAAAAGAAAGAAAGAAAGAAAGAAAGAAAGAAAGAAAGAAAGAAAGAAAGAAAGAAAGGAAGGAAGGAAGGAAGGAAGGAAGGAAGGAAGGAAGGAAGGAAGGAAGGAAGGAAGGAAGGAGAAAGAGAAAGAAAGAAAACAGAGAAAGAGAGGGAAAAATAAAGAGAGAGAGAGAAGAGAGTGGAAAAGATAGAAAGAAAATGAAGGAAGGAAAAGAAAAAGGAAGAAAGAAAGAAAGAAAAAAGAGGACCAAAAGGAAGAAAGAAAGAAAGAAAAAAGAGGACCAAACGCAGAAACGTTGTCAGTTTGGGCAGGAAAGGGAAGGCCAGCTGAGTCACCATCATCAAGCAAGGACACTTGGAACACCTCCTTGGCATCAGGGTTTTCAGGAAAGGGCCCATTTTCTAACCTACCAGCGAGCACAGGGAAGATATCTATTGGCAAGTAGCTTTCACGTACACTGATGCTTGGTCACCATGTTCAAACTATCAGCTAAACCTGTCAATATTTTCCTTCTCCTCAGCTCTCCCTCTCCTCTTTGGCCTCCTATCCTTATTGATTGCCACCCTTCTCAAGACCCTCTATACAATTTTTGCATTCCTTCTAAACACAGAGCCCAGACAACAGCAAGGATCTAATCAACAACAAACTCCCTGTTCTTGTTTGCCAGACTTTTTGTTTTTTGTTTTTTGGTTTTTTTTTGAGATGGAGTCTCGCTCTGTCGCCCAGGCTGGAGTGCAGTGGCACCATCTCGGCTCACTGCAAGCTCCACCTCCCGGGTTCACGCCATTCTCCTGCCTCAGCCTCCCGAGCTGCTGGGACTACAGGCGCCCACCACCACACCCTGCTAATTTTTCATATTTTTAATAGAGACGGGGTTTCACCATGTCAGCCAGGATGGTCTCGATCTCCTGACGTTGTGATCCACCCACCTCGCCTCCCAAAGTGCTGGGATTACAGGCATGAGCCACCGTGCCTGGCCTTGCCAGACTTTTATTATTGTTTGAAGACACAGTTAACTTGCATTCAGTTTACAGCTCACTGTTGCTTGTGTTCACTTCAGAGAAGTCTGTCTTTTGCAGCAATGTAAAAACTGAAAACATTCTTCCTTAATTTGTATCTGGGTAGTTTTGCTCTTAACTCAGTTGAACTGCTTTTGGTCAAATGGTATCCCAAAATTTCCTAAAGTATGTTTCTCAGAGCAAGAGTATTATAATATGTTCCTGGCTCAGTGATCAAATTAGGTAGGAAGGAGGTGGTAATCCAGACATCTCTTGGAGATTTACAATGACGGTAGCATCTAGAAGGCTCTGAGAAGTCCTGCTTTGTCTAATTAAATATTGCCCAGCTTACTAGTCTACTCCTGACACTGCAACCTTTAGCATCTCTTTCTGACTTCCCAGGAACAAGGGTTTTCCTGGTGCTGGGCCAACATGTCTCCCTAAATCCTCCACGTGGCAAAATGATATTCCTTACTATATCGCTGATGACAAGTTTCAGGATTTTTTATTTCCCCAAATGAAATAAATGTCTTTGATTGCTTTTTATTAGTATTACAACTACTTTTTATTATATATTATATCATATAATTTATTATTATATATTATATATTAATAACAGGCAACACAGAGCAGCAAAAGAATGTGAAACATCTACTCTGTCAACGAAAACCACTGCCAACATTTCTTTCTAGATTTTTCTAAGTGTAATGTGTAATAAACATGCTTATGTATTTTTTTTTTTTTTTTTTGAAACGGAGTCTCGCTCTGTGGCCCAGGCTGGAGTGCGGTGGGGCGATCTTCACTCACTGCAAGCTCCGCCTCCCGGGTTCACGCCATTCTCCTGCCTCAGCCTCCGTGTAGCTGGGACTACAGGCACCCGCCACCTCGCCCGGCTAATTTTTGTATTTTTAGTAGAGACAGGGTTTCACCGTGTTAGTCAGGATGGTCTCGATCTCCTGACCTCGTGATCCGCCTGTCTCAGCCTCCCAAAGTGCTGGGATTACAGGCGTGAGCCACCGCGCCCGGCCGCTTACGTATTTTTTATGAGCTCATACCGTAATGTGATTTTTTAACTTATCAGTGATTTGAAGCTCACCGTAATGTATTTTTATACAAGTAAATTAGTAACATTTTTCCACATCAAGAGTTCCATTTCTGTAATGTGATTTTAACAGCTACATAGGATTCTTTAGTATGACTGCAGCATAATTAATGAATTGATCCCCTATGGCGGGACATATGGATTGTTTTCAGCTTTCCTTTATTCCAAGCAGAACTGTGATGAACATTTTTAGAGTTACAGCCTTGCATGTTTTCTCAGTTATTTCCTCAGGATAGATTCCCACAAGTAGAATTACAACGTTCCTTTTGATAGAGTGCTGAGATCATGGGTAAGCACCGAGTGTGTGCAGGTCCCAGTGGTAGGTTAGGAACAGGCAGTATCCTCTGTTCCCTTCTCACAGGGATGGCACATTTCACATGCCCCACAGTGCTTCTACTAGTCTCCTAGATGAATTACCACAAACATTGTGCCTTCAAACAACAGAAATTTATCTCTCAGTTCTGGAGGCCAGAAGTTTGAAATCAGACCGGGCATGGTGGTTCATGCCTGTAATCCCAGTACTTTGGGTGGCCAAGGCCAGTGGAGAGCCTGAGGTCAGGAGTTGGAGACCAGCCTGGTCAACATGGTGAAACCCCATCTCTACTAAAAATACAAAAAATTAGCTGGGCGTGGTGGTGGGTGCCTGTAAGTCCAGCTACTCAAGAGGCTGAGGTGGATTAGAGACTTAAATGTTAGACCTAAAACCATAAAAACCCTAGAAGAAAACCTAGGTAATACCATTCAGGACATAGGCATGGGCAAGGACTTCATGTCTGAAACACCAAAAGCAACGGCAGCAAAAGCCAAAATTGACAAATGGGATCTAATTAAACTAAAGAGCTTCTGCACAGCAAAAGAAACTACCATCAAAGTGAACAGGCGGGGGGGCGGAGCAAGATGGCCGAATAGGAACAGCTCCAGTCTCCATCTCCTAGCGCGAGCGACACAGAAGACCGGTGATTTCTGCATTTCAACTGAGGTACTGGGGTCATCTCACTCAGGAGTGCCGAACAATCCGTGCGGGTCAGCTGCTGCAGCCTGACCAGCGAGAGCTGAAGCAGGGCGAGGCATCGCCTCACCTGGGAAGTGCAAGGGGGAAGGGAGTCCCTTTTCCTAGCCAGGGGAACTGAGACACACAACACCTGGAAAATCGGGTAACTCCCACCCCAATACTGCGCTGTAACACTGGCACACCGGAGAAGATACCCACACCTGGCCAGGAGGGTCCCACGCCCACGGAGCCTCCCTCCTTGCTACCACAGCAGTCTGCGGCAATCTAACCGCAAGGCAGCAGCGAGGCTGGGGGAGGGGCGCCCGCCATCGCTGAGGCTTAAGTAGGTAAATAAAGCCGCTGGGAAGCTCGAACTGGGTGGAGCTCACAGCAGCTCAAGGAAACCTGCCTGTCTCTGTAGACTGCACCTCTGGGGACAGGGCTCAGCTAAAGGAGCAGAAGCCGGTGCAGACGCGAACGACTCTGTCTGACAGCTTTGAAGAGAGCAGTGGATCTCCCAACACGGAGGTTGAGATCTGAGAAGGGGCAGTCTGCCTGCTCAAGTGGGTCCCTGACCCCTGAGTAGCCTAACTGGGAGACATCCCCCACTAGGGGCAGTCTGACACCCCACACCTCACAGGGTGGAGTACACCCCTGAGAGGAAGCTTCCAAAGCAAGAATCAGACAGGTGCACTCACTGTTCAGCAATATTCTATCTTCTGCAACCTCTGCTGCTGATACCCAGGCAAACAGGGTCTGGAGTGGACCTCAAGCAATCTCCAACAGACCTATAGCTGAGGGTCCTGACTGTCAGAAGGAAAACTATCAAACAGGAAGGACACCTATACCAAAACCCCATCAGTACGTCACCATCATCAAAGACCAGAGACAGATAAAATCACAAAGATGGGGAAAAAGCAGGGCAGAAAAGCTGGAAATTCAAAAAATAAGAGCGCATCTCCTCCTGCAAAGGAGCACAGCCCATCGCCAGCAACGGATCAAAGCTGGTCAGAGAATGATTTTGATGAGATGAGAGAAGAAGGCCTCAGTCCATCAAACCTCTCAGAGCTAAAGGAGGAATTACGTACCCAGCACAAAGAAACTAAAAATCTTGAAAAAAGAGTGGAAGAATTGACAGCTAGACTAATTAATGCAGAGAAGGTCATAAACGAAATGACAGAGATGAAAACCATGACACGAGAAATACGTGACAAATGCACAAGCTTCAGTAACCGACTGGATCAACTGGAAGAAAGAGTATCAGCGATGGAGGATCAAATGAATGAAATGAAGCGAGAAGAGAAACCAAAAGAAAAAAGAAGAAAAAGAAATGAACAAAGCCTGCAAGAAGTATGGGATTATGTCAAAAGACCAAATCTACGTCTGATTGGGGTGCCTGAAAGTGAGGGGGAAAATGGAACCAAATTGGAAAACACTCTACAGGATATCATCCAGGAGAACTTCCCCAACCTAGCAGGGCAGGCCAACATTCAAATTCAGGAAATACAGAGAACGCCACAAAGATACTCCTCCAGAAGAGCAACTCCAAGACACATAATTGCCAGATTCACCAAAGTTGAAATGAAGGAAAAAATCTTAAGGGCAGCCAGAGAGAAAGGTCGGGTTACCCACAAAGGGAAGCCTATCAGACTGACAGCAGATCTCTCGGCAGAAACTCTACAAGCCAGAAGACAGTGGGGGCCGATATTCAACGTTCTTAAAGAAAAGAATTTTAAACCCAGAATTTCATATCCAGCCAAACTAAGTTTCATAAGTGAAGGAGAAATAAAATTCTTTACAGATAAGCAAATGCTTAGAGATTTTGTCACCACCAGGCCTGCCTTACAAGAGACCCTGAAGGAAGCCCTCAACATGGAAAGGAACAATCGGTACCAGCCATTGCAAAAACATGCCAAAATGTAAAGACCATCGAGGCTAGGAAGAAATTGCATCAACTAATGAGCAAAATAACCAGTTAATATCATAATGGCAGGATCAAGTTCACACATAACAATATTAACCTTAAATGTAAATGGACTAAATGCTCCAATTAAAAGACACAGACTGGCAAACTGGATAAAGAGTCAAGACCCATCAGTCTGCTGTCTTCAGGAGACCCATCTCACATGCAGAGACATACATAGGCTCAAAATAAAGGGATGGAGGAAGATCTACCAAGCAAATGGAGAACAAAAAAAAGCAGGGGTTGCAATCCTAGTCTCTGATAAAACAGACTTTAAACCATCAAAGATCAAAAGAGACAAAGAAGGCCATTACATAATGGTAAAGGGATCAATTCAACAGGAAGAGCTAACTATCCTAAATATATATGCACCCAATACAGGAGCACCCAGATTCATAAAGCAAGTCCTTAGAGACTTACAAAGAGACTTAGACTCCCATACAATAATAATGGGAGACTTCAACACTCCACTGTCAACATTAGACAGATCAACGAGACAGAAAGTTAACAAGGATATCCAGGAATTGAACTCATCTCTGCACCAAGCAGACCTAATAGACGTCTATAGAACTCTCCACCCCAAATCAACAGAATATACATTCTTCTCAGCACCACATCACACTTATTCCAAAATTGACCACATAATTGGAAGTAAAGCACTCCTCAGCAAATGTAAAAGAACAGAAATTATAACAAACTGTCTCTCTGACCACAGTGCAATCAAACTAGAACTCAGGACTAAGAAACTCAATCAAAACCGCTGAACTACATGGAAACTGAACAACCTGCTCCTGAATGACTACTGAGTACATAACGAAATGAAAGCAGAAATAAAGATGTTCTTTGAAACCAATGAGAACAAAGATACAACATACCAGAATCTCTGGGACACATTTAAAGCAGTGTGTAGAGGGAAATTTATAGCACTAAGTGCCCACAAGAGAAAGCAGGAAAGATCTAAAATTGACACTCTAACATCACAATTAAACGAACTAGAGAGGCAAGAGCAAACACATTCACAAGCTAGCAGAAGGCAAGAAATAACTAAGATCAGAGCAGAACTGAAGGAGATAGAGACACAAAAAACCCTCCAAAAAATCAGTGAATCCAGGAGTTGGTTTTTTGAAAAGATCAACAAAATTGACAGACCGCTAGCAAGGCTAATAAAGAAGAAAAGAGAGAGGAATCAAATAGACGCAATAAAAAATGATAAAGGGGATATCACCACCGACCCCACAGAAATACAAACTACCATCAGAGAATACTATAAACACCTCTACGCAAATCAACTAGAAAATCTAGAAGAAATGGATAATTTCCTGGACATGTACACTCTCCCAAGACTAAACCAGGAAGAAGTTGAATCCCTGAATAGACCAATAGCAGCCTCTGAAATTGAGGCAACAATTAATAGCCTACCCACCAAAAAAAGCCCAGGACCAGATGGATTCACAGCTGAATTCTACCAGAGGTACAAGGAGGAGCTGGTACCATTCCTTCTGAAACTATTCCAATCAATAGAAAAAGAGGGAATCCTCCCTAACTCATTTTATGAGGCCAACATCATCCTGATACCAAAGCCTGGCAGAGACACAACAAAAAAAGAGAATTTTAGACCAATCTCCCTGATGAACATCGATGCAAAAATCCTCAATAAAATACTGGCAAACCGGATTCAGCAGCACATCAAAAAGCTTATCCACCATGATCAAGTGGGCTTCATCCCTGGGATGCAAGGCTGGTTCAACATTCGCAAATCAATCAACGTAATCCAGCATATCAACAGAACCAAAGACAAGAACCACATGATTATCTCAATAGATGCAGAAAAGGCTTTTGACAACATTCAACAGCCCTTCATGCTAAAAACGCTCAACAAATTCGGTATTGATGGAACGTACCTCAAAATAATAAGAGCTATTTATGACAAACCCACAGCTAATATCATACTGAATGGGCAAAAACTGGAAAAGTTCCCTTTGAAAACTGGCACAAGACAGGGATGCCCTCTCTCACCACTCCTATTCAACATAGTGTTGGAAGTTCTGGCTAGGGCAATCAGGCAAGAGAAAGAAATCAAGGGTATTCAGTTAGGAAAAGAAGAAGTCAAATTGTCCCTGTTTGCAGATGACATGATTGTGTATTTAGAAAACCCCATCGTCTCAGCCCAAAATCTTCTTAAGCTGATAAGCAACTTCAGCAAAGTCTCAGGATACAAAATTAATGTGCAAAAATCACAAGCATTCTTATACACCAGTAACAGACAAGCAGAGAGCCAAATCAGGAATGAACTTCCATTCACAATTGCTTCAAAGAGAATCAAATACCTAGGAATCCAACTTACAAGGGATGTAAAGGACCTCTTCAAGGAGAACTACAAACCACTGCTCAGTGAAATCAAAGAGGACACAAACAAATGGAAGAACATACCATGCTCATGGATAGGAAGAATCAATATCGTGAAAATGGCCATACTGCCCAAGGTTATTTATAGATTCAATGCCATCCCCATCAAGCTACCAATGAGTTTCTTCACAGAATTGGAAAAAACTGCTTTAAAGTTCATATGGAACCAAAAAAGAGCCCGCATTGCCAAGACAATCCTAAGTCAAAAGGACAAAGCTGGAGGCGTCACGCTACCTGACTTCAAACTATACTACAAGGCTACAGTAACCAAAACAGCATGGTACTGGTACCAAAACAGAGATATAGACCAATGGAACAGAACAGAGTCCTCAGAAATAATACCACACATCTACAGCCATCTGATCTTTGACAAACCTGAGAGAAACAAGAAATGGGGAAAGGATTCCCTATTTAATAAATGGTGCTGGGAAAATTGGCTAGCCATAAGTAGAAAGCTGAAACTGGATCCTTTCCTTACTCCTTATACAAAGATTAATTCAAGATGGATTAGAGACTTAAATGTTAGACCTAATACCATAAAAACCCTAGAAGAAAATCTAGGTAGTATCATTCAGGACATAGGCATGGGCAAGGACTTCATGTCTAAAACACCAAAAGCAATGGCAGCAAAAGCCAAAATTGACAAATGGGATCTCATTAAACTAAAGAGCTTCTGCACAGCAAAAGAAACTACCATCAGAGTGAACAGGCAACCTACAGAATGGGAGAAAATTTTTGCAATCTACTCATCTGACAAAGGGCTAATTTCCAGAATCTACAAAGAACTCAAACAAATATACAAGAAAAAAACAAACAACCCCATCAAAAAGTGGGGAAAGGATATGAACAGACATTTCTCAAAAGAAGACATTCATACAGCCAACAGACACATGAAAAAATGCTCATCATCACTCGCCATCAGAGAAATGCAAATCAAAACCACAATGAGATACCATCTCACACCA
>NC_045438.1:52272615-52287449 GCF_002776525.5 Piliocolobus tephrosceles
AGGTGTTGGAGAGGATGTGGAGAAATAGGAACACTTTTACACTGTTGGTGGGATTGTAAACTAGTTCAACCATTATGGAAAACAGTATGGCGATTCCTCAAGGATCTAGAACTAGATGTACCATATGACCCAGCCATCCCACTACTGGGTATATACCCAAAGGATTATAAATTATGCTACTACAAAGACACATGCACACGTATGTTTATTGCGGCACTATTCACAATAGCAAAGACTTGGAATCAACCCAAATGTCCATCAGTGACAGACTGGATTAAGAAAATGTGGCACATATACACCATGGAATACTATGCAGCCATAAAAAAGGATGAGTTTGCGTCCTTTGTAGGGACATGGATGCAGCTGGAAACCATCATTCTTAGCAAACTATCACAAGAAGAGAAAACCAAACACCGCATGTTCTCACTCATAGGTGGGAACTGAACAATGAGCTCACTTGGTCTCGGGAAGGGGAACATCACACAATGGGGCCTATCGTGTGGAGGGGGGAGGGGGGAGGGATAGCATTGGGGAGTTATACCTGATATAAATGATGAATTGATGGGTGCTGACGAGTTGATGGGTGCAGCACACCAACATGGCACATGTATACATATGTAACAAACCTGCACGTTATGCACATGTACCCTAGAACTTAAAGTATAATAAAAAAAAAAAAAAAAGTGAACAGGCAACCTACAGAGTGGGAGAAAATTTTTGCAATCTACTCATCTGACAAAGGGCTAATATCCAGAACCTATAAAGAACTCAATCAAATTTACAAGAAAAAAACAAACAATCCCATCAAAAAGTGGGCAAAGGATATGAACAGACACTTCTCAAAAGAAGACATTCATACAGCCCACAGACACATGAAAAAATGCTCATCATCACTTGCCATCAGAGAAATGCAAATCAAAACCACAATGAGATACCATCTCACACCAGTTAGAATGGCAGTCATTAAAAAATCAGGAAACAACAGGTGCTGGAGAGGATGTGGAGAAATAGGAACACTTCTACACTGTTGGTGGGCCTGTAAACTAGTTCACCCATTGTGGAAAACAGTGTGGCAATTCCTCAAGAATCTAGAACTAGAAATGCCATTCATCCCAGCCATCCCATTACTGGGTATATACCCAAAGGATTATAAGTCATGCTGCTGTAAAGACACATGCACACGTATGTTTATTGCAGCACTATTCACAATAGCAAAGACTTGGAATCAACCCAAATGTCCATCAGTGACAGACTGGATTAAGAAAATGTGGCACATATACACCATGGAATACTATGCAGCCATAAAAAAGGATGAGTTTGCGTCCTTTGTAGGGACATGGATGCAGCTGGAAACCATCATTCTCAGCAAACTATCACAAGAACAGAAAACCAAATACCGCATGTTCTCACTCACAGATGGGAACTGAACAATGAGATCACTTGGACACAGGAAGGGGAACATCACACATCCGGTCCTATTGTGTGTGTGGGTGGGGAGGGATAGCATTAGGAGATATACTTAATGTAAATGACGAGTTAATGGGTGCGGCACACCAACATGGCACATGTATACATACATAACAAACCTGCACGTTGTGCACATGTACCCTAGAACTTAAAGTATAATTAAAAAATAATAACAAAAAAATAACATTTAAACAGGTCTACTTAAGAAAAAGAAATACTCAATATATGCAGAGCTCAGATATTTTTGATGGGCTTGTGAAAGGTCAGTCTTTTCTGAGATAGTTTGTGACAGGCATTGTACTAGATATTTTATGTTTCTATACTGTGTTGTATCAAACTTCTTTGCCAAAGATATTCATTAAAATCTATAAATGACAAAAAAGAAAAGAAAAAGAGGCTGAGGCAGGAGAATCGTTTGAGCCCAGGAGGCGGAGGTTGCAGTGAGCTGAGATTGGGTCACTGCACTCCAGCCTGGGCAACAGAGAGAGACTCCATCTCAAAAAAAAAAGTTAGAAATCAAAGGATTGGCAGGGCCACACTCCCTCTGAAGGCTCTGAAGGAGGATCCTGCGTCGTCTCTTCTAGCTTCTGGTGGCTCCAGGCATTCCTTGGCTTGTGGCTGCATCACTCCAATCTCTGCCTCTGTCTTCACAAGACTTTCTCCTCTTCTCTCTGGGTCTGTGTTTTCTTTTCTTCTCTCTCTTATAAGGACTCTTGTCATTGGATTTATGACCCACCACATAACTCAGGATGATCTCAGCTTAAGATCTTTAACTTAACTACATCTGCGAAGATCCTTTTTCCAAAGAACATCACCTTAACGGCTCCAGGGATTAAGGCAAGGCATGTCTTTGCGAGGGGCACCATGTAACCCATTGCAATGTGCTTCAGGCTAGAAAGAGTGGTCTTCAAATTGGTACACACATACATACATACGTGAGCAGGGGACATTCTTACCAAGTACAATATTATGTGACACCCCAGTATATAAAGTGGATAAGTGGAGCTGTTTGGCTGAGGTGGAGTGCAGGGAGAGCAGCATCACTCAATCAAGGACACACTGGATTGTAGGGGACGCAAGGACTCCAAGTCCTCGATGTCTTTCGAAGGAGGTCAGAGGGAGGGCCACATTGTACTTGCCGTCCTTGGGAGAATGTCCCATACCCTTCCTCTCTGGCTCTGCACCTTGGCCCACACAGACCCTGTTTGTTTGCCACCACGGGGAGAATCAGGCACCCAGAGAAGTTCTACACATGATAAGAAGGACTTGGGCGAGAATCACACAGAGGTCCTGACTTACAGTTTTTTTGAAAAGCAAATCATTCGCATATCTCAGCAAAAGTCCTCAAAGGACATTCCTGAGTTTCAGTGGGAGGAAAAATGAGTTGCTTTCTGAGCCCTCTCAGCGCCTTTCTGGACTGGTGAATGTTACAATATGCTGTGTTGCTACAACTTTATCTACAAACTGGGCCTGAGCGACCGACACAGACTGTTCCTGCACTCACAAATGACTGTGTATTCCAGAAGTTCATTTGTAGGTGAGTTGTTTGCATCTCGGAAAGCCTTTTCCCTCTGTGGGGGGCTAGAGATCTCAATGCTTATTGATTCTTACAGACAACGAGACAGAGCTCTTGTAGCTTGCCGGCCTCCACCGTGGGCCTCGCAGAGCCCCCAGACTCAGAGCCCTGGGCAACACTGGGCTTGAAAGCAGGGCTAGAAGGGAAAGGCAAAATGGAACAGAGGGTCTCCCAGGCACTCAGCAGTCATGGGCATTGCTGAGGGGGCACCAAGGACAAGAGGGTTGAGGGGCAAGACGGTCACCATGGGGGTGGCTGCAGAAGGCCAGAGCAATCTGTATGTCAGGTAACTTGGTTGGGCAGGCCTACCTGTATTGTTGGTATCTGGCTAATAAGGATTCGGAGGCTGTGAAAGGGAAAGGGTTTTGCTGTAATCGTTTCCTAGGGTTGCTAGGAAAACCAAGTACCACCAACTGAGTGGCTTAAAGCAACAGAAATGTATTCTCTTGCATTTCTGGAGGCTGCAAGTCTGAGATCAAGGTGTCAGCAGAGCTGTGCGCTCTCTCTCGCCTTCTGGTTGTTGCCAGCAATCCTTGGCGTTCCTGGCCTGTGGCTGCATGACAACTTTCTCTGCCTGCAGTGCTCCATGGCCACCTCCCCTTCTGTACGCCTGTGTCTCCACTTGGCCTTCTCCCTGTCCGTGTGTCTCTTCTCATAAGGACACCGGTCTTACTGGATCCTCATGATCCCATCGTAATGTGATTACATCTGCAAAGCGCCTATTTTCAAATAAAGTTACATTTGCAGGTACTAGGGGTTAGGACTTCAACCTATTCTTTTTGGGGGAAACAATTTAACCCATAACAGAGGCATATAATCTGTCACCCCACCTAAAATAAAAATACCATCTATAATGGCCATGATGTGTAGCCACAGAGCCTCTGCTAAATACTGCCAGCGACAGACAGGGGATCCGTTCCAGTTTTAGATAGCCCTAATCACGAGCGGTAGAAAAAATTCCTTTTTTTTTTAAGATCAGATTTATTTGGAGAAAATAAAAAATCCACAACCCAAAGGATGGGATTTTATATCAAGACATCTCCCAGGTAATAAGTCTACAGATTACAAATCATTTTCATAGAAGATATTTTTGTACAAATTTTACATGTATTCAGGAGTGGGACATTAATCAATCCCCGTTTCTATTTTAACAGGGGGGACAAGGTAGGGGAGAGGGAAAAACAGTTTTGGATATAACTATTTGGAAGGAGAATAGACGTGAAGAGGGCAAACCCTAGCTTTTCATTATCTACAGTCAATGGTTTTTTTTTGTTTTAAAAAAACAAAAACAGGCCGGGCGCGGTGGCTCAAGCCTGTAATCCCAGCACTTTGGGAGGCCGAGACGGGCGGATCACGAGGTCAGGAGATCGAGACCATCCTGGTCTACACGGTGAAACCCCGTCTCTACTATAAAATACAAAAAACTAGCCGGGCGAGATGGCGGGCGCCTGTAGTCCCAGCTACTCGGGAGGCTGAGGCAGGAGAATGGTGTAAACCCGGGAGGCGGAGCTTGCAGTGAGCCGAGATTGCGCCACTGCACTCCAGCCTGGGCGACAGAGCGAGACTCCTCCGTCTCAAAAAAAAAAAACAAAAACAAAAACAAAAACAAAAAACCTTTCAATCTTCAACACTCTTTAAAAGCCCACTTCTTAGCTACTGGCCAATCCACACCAATTATTTAAACTCACTCGGTACACACCTTTGTCCACTGGGTAAATTATATTCACTATGCCCACTGCTGCAGCACACATAAACCAACACCCCTGCATGGCTGAACAGGGCCTAATCTAGGACTGATGGGAGACCAAGATCTTGCAAACGAAGATCAAGGTGTGGTTTCTCTGCTAATACTGTCTACCAAGCTGATCCCTAAAAAACTGCACATACAAGCAGGCAAGTTTAGCTACTGTGTTGCAAGAGAAACCAGGACCTTGTCAAATAGTTCTCTCCATTACCATTTGTTCTCTCAAGGGAAGCTTAAAAAAAAAAAAAAAAGAAAGAAAAACAACACATTGGTCTGGTCACCTCATAAATCCAACAAGCATTGGTGTGGCATTTCAGTGGAGAAGGAAACTTGCAGGGAGAAAACCTATCAAGGTTGTAAGAAAGGCTCCCAATTTAACTGTCCCTGTCCCTATTTATCCACCTTTATCCACCATCCAAGACCATCCATTATTCTAGAGCACTCTGCTCTATAAAAGGAGTCAAAGCATCAGGAGCAGGCAAGGAGTGAGAACCAAAAGACATCAAGAAACTGATTTGCTTGAGAAAAGCAGCGATTCTTCCTTTCATAGCTCTCCATGGCTGATAGAGAAAATGCCCAAAACATCATCTATGTGACTTAGAGACTGCTTTTTGGGAGGTTAAGAGTAGCATGAAGAACTTAAGATGACAATAAGAATCTAAATTTTTAGTTTCAAGGTTTCAACAGAACGTGGATATATTCAAACTTGCAGAAAGGACAGTGTTTAGAAAGGGTAAAACCAGGACACAGAAAACACTGAGAATTGCCACGACCCCCAAGTGCTTCCGGCTCCAGGAAATAACCATTCATGTGTTTGCTGGAGGTCACACAATGTTCTCCTATTACCTGGTGCAAAATGACTCATCACTTCCCAAAAGCTTCTTTTCAAACCATGATTTTCCCATCTAGTTTGGTCCAATGTAGTCCTATTCTTTATGGCCTATAGACTCACTCCCAACTACCCCTCTGCGGGGTTAAAAAAAAGGAATTCCCCCTAGGCTGACCCCCAAAACTCAGAATTAAATAAGAGGAGGGCTTGGCAGCCTCCTGGACACTAAAACAACTTGAGGCTAAATCTACCATTCCAAGAGTGGAAAATTTATTCAGATAATGTTTGAGAATTCATATATGCCACAATAGGATTAAAAACTAAAAGGTAGGTAGAAATCTCACACTTTTCCTTCTACCTCCCTCCCCTACTGCCCAACCAGATTGCAGACTTTATATCACTGTCATTACCATTTCTGCTAAATGGCCGCCCCTAGGCACTAATCACATGGCAACTGCATGGTGACATAACGCACCACAACTCTTCCTCTAAAACGCTGTAGTCCCTTTCTCTCTGGCTATATTGGCGATTCTCCAGTTACTTCAATACTTTAAAGGCTGCAGCAGCATGCAAAAGAATTTCACTTATTGTTTTTTGAAAAAGGTAAGAAAGGTCTTAAGGAGATGGTGAGTTTTATTTTGTCTTGTCTGGATAGAGGTTTGATTTGCTCTTGAATGTTCCAGGGTGGAGAAAAACTAGGAGAAAGCAGAGGATGTAGAGGTCTGTTGGGTGTAATCTTCTCCCTCGTTTTCATCTTCACCATCAACAGAGACAGTAGCATACTTGCTTGCAGAACAGAACTTGGAAGCTGGGTTTTCCTCAGGTTTCTTTGGCTCAGGTGCAGATCTGGAGTCTTGATCCTTTTTGCCATCTTTCCTATCTGACTCTTTCCAGTGGTTTTTGTTCCCTCCATCTCCTGGACCACAGCTAGAGTTCCCAGTTTGGCCTTTTGGGACATTCATCCCATCTACTTTATTTTCATTTTTCCTTGCTGGTCCTTCCTCAGATGGTTGGGCTGGAGCTACTTTTCCCCCACCACTTGCAGGGGATTGCTGCTGTGTGTCTGAGCTCTGAGATGGAGCAGGACGGTTAGAACTTCGCTTCACCCAATCATGCTCCTTTGGTGGAGGGACTGGCATTATCTTTAGGGGCTGATCAGGTTTGGGAGGTTTGGAAGTTGGAGAGTGACAATCTTCCTCCTTATTGAGTGTTTCATTTTCTAGAGACTTCTCACTCTCTCTCCTTCGTGCATTTCTGCCAGATGTGGCGGAGGTCCCGGTCTGTGATGACTCACTTCCTGTCCTCGACTGTTCCGTTCCTGAGTTTCTTCACTTCGCCAGCTTGGGTGTCTCTCCCGAGGCCGTCGTTCTGGTTTTGGCTCATCCAGCTGACGCTGCAACTTCTCTTGTTTCTTCTGCAGCGGTTCTTCTATTTCTCTTTCTCTAGCAGCTGTGTCAACGGGCTTTGCTCCTCCAAAGACAGAAGCAGCTGGACTGCACTGGGAGGTACTAGCAGAGGAATCATCTTCCTTAGGAGTACTCGGAGGCCTTAGATTCAGTTTGGGTCTTTGGCGGGGGGACCTCTATCATCACGCCTATAATCATCCCGAGAGTAATCGTCTCATCTCTGGAGATTCACGACTCATCATCCTATCTGTCGTATCGGTCTTCATAGCGGTCCCCGCTTCCTCTGTAGTCATCATCCCTGCAATACCCACGGCCGAATGCTCTTCCGCGACTGCCTATCCGGGAATCACAGCCTCCATCAGAGTCTCTGCTGCCTCGGTCATCACAGCGACCCCGGCCACAGTATCAATCCATATCCCAGCGTGGGCCATCCCGATCCTCATCGCCATACCGGTCTGAATCGTAACCATCTGGACACTTGTCTCCAAAGCTATCATCACCTCTTCTGGGCGAGCAGTCATCAAAGCTGTCTGTGGCAGAACGAGCCCTCCAGTCTGTATCTGTTTTGTCAGAATCCCGATTTCCATCACGGCCAAAAGAATGATCATCCCTGTCTTTATCCTGTGCTTGATCAGCAACGTCCACTCGAATTCTCCTGTTACCTAGAGACTCTTCACTGAGACTCAGGGCACTGAGCAGGGAATCCAGGTCCTCAAATGCAGCATAAGCCAAACCTTTCAACCTCTCTGGATTGCTGGGTTCACGTGGTAAACGCACTGCACTGATACTTAGTCCTCTAAAGAATTCCTTAACTGACTCTTCTATAACATCATAGGGGAGGTTCCTCAGGAAAGCAGTGTTGGTTGGAGATTTGGGAAGACGGCTCCGGTCGATACTGGGTTCCCGAGCAGCCCGTGGAGCAGTGGGAAGGATGGAACGGTCAGTTGGAGGCGCTCCGTACGCATCGTCGTCATTACTGTGCCGAGTTGTTGAAATTCTCCTTCCAGATCATCCGTTTCATCAGCCCGGCTGACTGGTTTGGAAACATAGGTGCTTCCTCCACCAGTACTCCCATCCTCAGCCAGAAAGTCTGTTAGGGAGATAGTCTTCCCCTTCTTATATACACAATATATACAACTATATTGTTCTTGTTCTTCTTTTTTCTGAGGCGCCATGTTGGGAGAGGGAAAGAGAATGCTACCTTATTCCTTAAAATGGCCCAAAATACTCTTTTCCAGACTTTCACCTTATTGAACTGAATTTTCCCTCATTGAACTACATAGAATAAATCCAATCACTCTTGACAAAATCTTTTCAAATGCTTGAAGCCCTCCCAGTCAGCCTCCAAATATTTTCTTTTAATTTAATTTTTATTTTTTTACTTTTTATTTTTTTGAGATGGAGTCTCGCTCTGTCACCCAGGCTGGAGTGCAGTGGCACAATCTCGGCTCACTGCAAGCTCCCCCTCCTGGGTTCACACTGTTCTCCTGCCTCAGCCTCCCGAGTAGCTGGGACTACAGGTGCCCACCACCACGCCCGGCTAATTTTTTGTATTTTTAGTAGAGACGGAGTTTCACCGTGTTGGCCAGGATGGTCTTGATCTCCTGATCTCGTGATCCGCCCGCCTCGGCCTCCTAAAGTGCTAGGATTACAGGCGTAAGCCACCACACCTGGCCCAAAATATTTTCTTAAAGCTAAAAATTCTCCAGATCTTTATATGATATGAGGTGTTTTGTTTTGTTTTATTGTTTTGTTTGAGACAGAGTCTCACTCTGTTGCCCAGGCTGGAGTGCAGTGGCACAATCTCAGCTCACTGCAACCTCCGCCTCCCAGGCTCAAGCGATTCTCGTGCCTCAGCCACTGGAGTAGCTGGGATTACAAGCGGGCGCCAACCCACTTAGCTAATTTTTGTATTTCTAGTAGAGAAAGGGTTTTGCTATGCTGGCCAGGCTGATCTCGAACTCCTAGCCTCAAGTGATCTGCCTGCCTTGGCCTCCCAAAGTGCTGGGATTACAGGCATGAACCGCTGTGCCCCAACATGGTTTTAAGACCTCTCAGGATCCTAGTCACTGAACTCTGGACATGGTCAATGGTCTAGGCCCATCCTAAGAAGAGGCTTCCATGACTGAAAGCCTTCAATGTAGATATGATCCCATGGATGAAGGAATCAATGGGTGTATTTATTTCTAGGATTTGAGCATTACACTGCTACAGAAACCTAACCTTGTATTGAGATTTCTGTTTTGGTTTGGTTACACTTTGGGTTTATCTGCTTGCTTGTTTTGCACAGGGTCATAGAGTTTAGTGGCAAAGCTGGGCTATTGACTCAGATTACGTTTGCGTCAGTTAAAATCTCTGAGCTTTTTCATAATTCCTCTTAAATCACATCTTCAGCTCATTACTTGTGCTGTTTCTTTTTGAACCTCCTGCATGTTGGTTCCTATTAAATTTCATCTTACTGCTCTTTGTACGTCATTGTAACAGCACATTCCACCTCTTGCAAATGTTGGCATGTCATTCCTTCATTAGCCATCCAGCCCAGTTCTGGTCATCTGCTTCCAGCAGGAAAAGACAAGGAGGAAAGAGAACCAATATTTCGAACATTTATTAATACACCAGTAAGCTAGACAATTGTTTCTAACTTTTTAATTGATATCAACACACATACAGAAAAGTGCACAAAAAAACATACAATTCAATAAATTCTCACAAAGCAGATGCTTGTGTAGCCACCCATGTCAGGAAAGAGAACATTAGGCTGGGAATGTTTTAATAAGCATTTTTCTCTTTAAATCCTCAAGCCTACTTGGTAATTATTATTAAACCTGGTTTATAAGATGATAAAACAGATTCAGAAAGGTTTAGTGGCTTGCCTTGCCGACTTCCACAGCTGGGAGTTGTAAAGCACAGAATGGGCCCCACGCGGTGGCTCATTCCTGCAATCCCAGCACTTTGGGAGGCCAAGGCAGGTGGAGCACTTGAGGTCAGGAGTTCGAGACCAGCCTGGCCAATATGGTGAAACCCCATCTCTATTAAAAATACAAAAATTATCTGGGCGTGGTGATACCCACCCGGTAGTCCCACGTACTTGGGAGGTTGAGGCAGGAGAATCACTTGAACCCAGGAGGCGGAGACTGCAGTGAGCTGAGATTGCACCACTGCACTCCAGCCTAGGTGATGCAGCAAGACCCTGTCTCAAAAAAAAATCTAATGTACCCCATAAAAATATACAACTATTATGTATCCACAAAAATAAAAAAAAAAAGAAAGAAAGAAGGAACCCAACATTTGCCTATAAGAACAGAAACTGCACTTCTACAAGTCAACAAACAAAAAAAGCCAATGTAGCCCTATTATCCCCATGCTTAGCACTATCTGAAATGTCCTCTCCCTCCCTCCCATCCTTACTTTTTTCCTGATCAACTCCTCTTCATCCCCACTTCAGCATTCCTTCCTCTGTGAAGCTTTAGGAGACTTTCTCAGGTTGAGCTAATCAGTTCCTCTTTTGTGACCTTCTGGTACTTCTTATTCTTCTAGTTAGAACAGTGGTCTCATGAATAGACTCCTATTTCCTAGGTTATCTCCCTCATGAAAGAGTTGTCTTGAGGGGAGGAGTATGGTTTATTCATCTTTGTACTTCCACTGGTTAACAAAGTACCTGGAAAAAAAATAGGCATTCAATGTGTGTGCTGTGGTATTGTTGAACGCAGTAGAGGATGGCTGAGACAATGCAGAGCTTGAGTGCAGAAGCGGGGCTGCAGGTGCTGGGGGCTGAACTAGGGCAGCAGTAGTGGGGATGGAGATGCTTAGGACAGCTGGTTCTAAATCCTGGTCATTATTAAATCACCTTAGGAGGCTGGGGAGGACTTTAAAATGCAGACGCTCAGGCCACTTCCAGATGTACTGACTGACTCAGTCTCTAGGAAGGGGACTCCAAATCTGAATTCATTCAGAAGTCCTTTAGCAGGGCCGGGTGCAGTGGCTCACACCTGTAATCCCAGCATTTTGGGAGGCTGCGCATGTGGATCATCTGAGGTCAGGAGTTCGAGACCAGCTTGGCCAACATGGTGAAACCCCATCTCTACAAAAAATACAAAAATTAGCCAGGCGTGGTGGCAGGTGCCTGTAATCCCAGCTGTTCGGGAGGCTGAGGCAGGAGAATTGCTTGAACCCAGGAGGTGGAGGTTGCAGTGAGCCAAGGTCACAGCACTGCACTCCAGCCATCTCCAAAAAAAAAAAAAGAAGTCCTCCTTTAGGGGATTCGGATACTCAGCCAAGTTTGGGAACCACTGACGTAGGTAGTGTCCTGAGTCATACTTTGAGGACACATGGAAGGCAGGGAAAGGTGGGAAAAGAAAGAGGAGTCTGGGTCCTCGGTTTGCCCAGTGTGGATGATGATGATGGCATTGACGGAGCGAGTGCTGGAGGAGGCTCGGGGTGAAGTTGTTCTGCATGAGCTGAGCGTGCGGTGTCTGCACATATCCAGATGAAGATGACCTTTTGGCAGCTGGGAGCCAAGCTGGGGACTCAGGAGAGCAATCTGTCACTTACGACCTTGAGAATTTGCCATTTTGCTAGGAAAAATGTCATCTTCCCATACTCACTCTGTTCTCTAGTTTAACAGAAAGAGGTAAAAATTACTTTTACTTTCTAACTGACTAAGCCTGACAATCGGTAGTGATAATCCAGAAATAGGTACATTTAATTCACTTAGGACTGTCCTAGAGTTTGCATAGTTACTTGTTTCTCATAGTTAAACAAATACTTTAAAAGAAATTAAAAGAAGGATATTTTTGGTAAAATATGCAAGAAGGATATTTTTGAGAAAATATGCACTTTAAAAATGGTCATGTTTAAACTCCAGTGGATGTTAATAATTGACTTGAAAGTCTGTTTTTACAAAGAAATCCTGGACTCACAAACGGATATTTGACCCCCCATACCATAAAAGGGCAAAAACATGTCTGCAGAAACATCTGACCTAATCAATTTTCAAATTAATCTAAAATTACTATTTGAATTCAAATGTGGTAAATGTCATGGGTCCTTTCTCTGGGGCACAGACATAAACCTGATCCACTAAATGACATAAAATAGAGGACAGAGCAATTTCTTTGGTGAGTATGAATAAGCATTGGAGCCCATCTGGATAATTTACATAAAAATTGGATTTTTGCTCTTGAATTATCTTTTTATAGTGGACATCTCTCATATTGTCTCCTCAGCCTCCTGTTCCCCTTGTCTTCCCCTGTGAGGCTCCTGCAGAAACTGCCTTTTTTTAAAATTTGTTTATATTCAGGACACAGCCTCACTCTGTCGCCCAGGCTGGAGTGCAGTGACGCCATCTCGGCTCACTGCAGCCTCCGCCTCCTGGGTTCAAGTGACTCTCCTGCTTCAGCCTCCCAAGTAGCTGGGATTACAGGTGTGCACCACCATGCCTGGCTAATTTTTGTATTTTTAGTAAAGACACAGTTCCACAACATGTTGTCCAGGCTGGTCTCAAACTCCTGACCTCAAGTGATGCGCTCACCTCAGCCTCCCAAAGTCTTGGGATTACAAGCGTGAGCCACTGTGCCTGGTCCGAAACTGGCCTGTTTTTATGGTGCTCCATTCCTCTGGTGGAAGTTCACTGGTCCAAGATCAAGCTCATGTATCCCCATGGGCCGCCAGCTCTCTCCCCCAGGGCGTCTGCCTTTGGGATCCAGCCTTGAAGGCAATCCTTTTCTAGAACTAGGAACTCCCAGGATAAAACTTGGGAACTGACGACGTTACCTACCATTGAAAGAAATCCTTTCAACAGAGAATGAAGCCCAAAGAAGAGAATGGGAAACATCCTGACCCTTGTTCTAGTAGCTTCGGAAGTCAAGCTGGAAAGAGGACCTCTTATAGTCGGATTGGTTCATTCTTCTTTATGTTCTGTGATCCAAGAACTCCTTTTAGCTTACTCTAGAGAAGAAACTCTAGAGTTTCCAGTCTCCTGAAATCAAGACTGCCAAGAGTAATAATGTACCATTTCATACAGATTGACTTTCCAACTCAACCTCTGAGATCCTAACTTTCCTTAAAACCAAAAGAAAACAAATGAGCAGAACAAGGGATAGAAAGTATCTTAGAAACTATTAGTCTCTCTTACAGGTTGGATTGTGTCCCCTCCCCCACAAGAGATATATTAAAGTTCTGGCCCTGGCACAGTGGCTCACGCCTGTAATCCCAGCACTTTGGGAGCCCGAGGTGGGCAGATCACTTGAGCTCGGGAGTTCAAGACCACCCTGGCCAACATAGCGAAACCCTGTCTCTTCTAAAAACACAAAAATTAGCTGGGCATGGTGGTGCACACTTGTAATCCCAGCTACTCAGGAGTCGGAGGCAGGAGAATCACTTGAACCCTGGAGGCGGAGGTTGCAGTGAGCCGTGATCACACCACTGCACTCCAGCCTGGGTGACAGAGTGAGACTCCACCTCAAAAAAAAAAAAAAAAAAAAAAAAAAAGAAGAGGAGAAGAGACACAGAGACAGGGAAACGAGAGAAGACAGCCACATGGTGACAGGTGCAGAGTGGAGTGATACAGCTACAAGCCAAAAAACATCAAGGATTGCTAGAAAACACCGGAAACTAGAAGAGGCAAGGAAAGGTTTTTCCCTACAGGTTTCAGAGGGAACATAGGCAAAACCTTGACTTCAGTCTTCTGACCTCCAGAGCTCTGAGACAATATGTTTGTGTTATTTTAAGCCACTCAGTTTGGCTTACAGTATTTGGTAGCCCTCGCAAACTAATAGTTTCTAAGATACTTTCTGTCCCTACGTTGTTCTGCTTTGTTGCTCTTATGTGGTTGAGAAGGAGCCAAAGGTACCAAGTTCTTTTCCTTGTGAAGTTCAGATGGATGCCCAGATGAATGGGGCAAGAAGGATGAGGGAGGGGATTACAGACTGTGGGATTATAGACTTTTAGCATAAGGCTTTGATTCCAACAGTTGTCAAATTGAGGTTACACACTGAGTCTTGGTTAGGGGGGCACTTCAGACAGTCCCTGACATACAGCAGACCCTCAGAAAAGGTTGCTTTTCTGGATATATTACATTAATACAAAGAAGAGCTGAAGAAATACATTCAAAAGCTGTTTGTTGTGAGCTCAACTGCTGACTCCATCCCCCAGCCCAGTTCCATGCTGCTTCTGTCCACTCCTTTATTTTTTTGGATTTTTGCCAAAGTTCCAGGATGTAAAGGCCCCCTCTTCAAGGAACATTTATTTAGAATGTCTTGCTACACTCGAAAACACAAATCTCTCTTGGTGTGTACCTTGTTGTCTTAACCAGAGCAAAATCCAGTTGGTAAACAAACCAAAAAAAAAACCAAAACCTATTTTGGCCTCCACAGCTGCCACCCCTTACCTCTATCTCTCACACATTTTCTAGTATGTAAAGAACTTGTGACTGTGAGGACGAGTAGATTTTCACACGGATAGAAACTGAGAGTACAGCCATTCATTGCTCTGTGGACAAATCTTCAAATCCATGCCTTTTCACTCACTGGAATGTAAGAAGTTAACGGTATTTTCACAGGATAAATCTGGATGTTTCCGTAAATCTTAAGTTGTTCATGCTAACCACGAGTGTGTCCATTAGTAATACATGAGATCTCCAAAAGATTTAGAAGAGACATTGGTGAAGGTGTTTATTTTTATTTATTATTATTTTAAATTAAATTAAATTTTCATAGAGTCTTGCTGTGTTGCCCAGGGTGGTCCTGTTGTTTCCTTTTCCCCTTCCTTCCTTCCTTCCTTCCTTCCTTCCTTCCTTCCTTCCTTCCTTCCTTC
>NC_045438.1:52287459-52290338 GCF_002776525.5 Piliocolobus tephrosceles
TTCCTTCCTTCCTTCCTTCCTTCCTTCCTTCCTTCCTTCCTTCCTTCTTTCCTTCCTTTTCTTTCTTTCAACAGTCTCACTATGTTGCCCAGGCTGGAGTGCAGCGACACCATCAGGGCTCACTGCAGCCTCTACCTCTGCAGGATCAGGCGATCCTCCTGCCTCAGCCTCCCAAATAGCTGGGATACGTAGATTTGGAGTGGGTATCCATTTAAAGTAGGAGGAAGAAGAGTATTAGCAAAGGCAGAGACAAGAAAGCACAATGCATTTTGGAGATAATAGAATCAAGCTTTTCGGAGTGGAAGGGATTTTAACACATTGGTTAGTCCAGTGATTTTTCATATCACGTTAAATTGCAGAACTCTAAAAGATGATTTAGAGACAATGTACAAAGCAGACAAAAGTGGAGCTGATCTGAGTAGATTGGGGTGGATCTAGTGGGACCCAGCCATGATGATATGAGAGACCCATGTGTAACCTTCATAAGAGAAATGTAAACTGAAGTCAAGATAAGGTTTGGTTAACAAATACAGATAGGAGGAGAATTGAATAAATAGAGACATTCATGTCCCTGGGTGGAGAAGTGTCCATTGTTACCTAATTAATGTATACCTTTACTGCTATTCCAGCTCAAATCCTCATGGAAGTTCTGTAGAACTTAATCTTTTTTTCAGAAAGAAGACTCTAGAATTAGGAGAATTACTCTAACATTTAACAGTATATTGTAAAACTGTAGTAATTTGCATTCTATATATTTATCACATAATACTATAATAATTTCTAATACATAATAAAGAACAGTGTGATAATGGGTATACAAGGCTTATCCAAAGATAAGCCTTATTATACAATAAAATTAAATACATGAGAAAAAGCCATTACAAAATCAAAGGGAAAGATAAAGAAAAATGGAGTTTTCTTTGGGAATAATATATACGTCATCTGGATAAAACTCCTATTGCTATTCACTACAAACCTATACCAAAATAAGTTCCAGATGATTTAAGGTTTTAATATATTTTAAAATATAAAAAAGAATAAAATAAATTAAATAGGTAGTAAACATCTAGATAGAAAAATGACATTCTATACTAAGAAACACTTGAAATCAAAAGATGAACAGATTTTAATAGATACAATGTTAAATTGCTCTAAGTAAAAAATAAAAATAAAATCAATAACCAAAAATAAGGCACCAATAGGCTGAAAAGTGCAAAAACAAACACTATACAAACTTAATAACCTTTTTGTATGATTTCATAAAGTAAGGAACATCACCAAGACCTTCCCCACAAAATGAGTAGACAACCCACCAAATAAAATTTGGAAACACATATATGGAAAGATGATTAAACGTATTTGCAGGCAAAGAAATACAGACTTAGGCCGGGCGCAGTGACTCACGTCTGTAATCCCAACACTCTGGGAGGATGAGATGGGTGGATTGCTTCAGCCCAGGAGTTTGAGAATAGCCTGGCAACACGGTGAAACCCCATCTCTACCAAAAACACAAAAAAGTTATCCAGGGATGGTGGCGCACACCTGTAGTCCCAGCTACTTGGGAGGCTGAGGCAGGAGGATCACTTGAGCCTGGGGGGTTGAGGCTGCAGTGAGCCGAGATGGCACCTGCACTCCAGCCTGAGCAACAGAACGAGAACTTGTCTCAAAAAAAAAAAAAAAAAAAAAAAGGAAAGGAAATATATAGGCTTTGATTTTTTTTGTCATTCTAGCCAATTAACCTTTTCTAAAGAAATTGTTATGAAATTCCAACTAGCCTAAAAATAAAAGTTTTTTTTTTTTCTTTTTTGAGACAGTCTCATTCTGTTGCCCAGGCTGGAATGCAGTGGTGCAATCTTGGCTCAATGCAACCTCCACCTCCTGGCTTCATGATGCAATTCTCCTGCTTTAGCCTCCTGAATAGCTGGGATTACATGCGTGTGCCACCACACCAGGCTAATTTTTGTATTTTTAGTAGAGACAGGATTTCACCATGTTGGCCAGGCTGGTCTTGAACTCCTGACCTCGGACGATCCAGCTGCCTCCCCATCCCAAAGTGCCAGGATTACAGGCGTGAGCCACTGTGCCCTGCCTAAAATAGTATTTTTAAGTGTCTATCCTTAAAATAATTCAAAAAAATGAGAAAAGTTAGATGTACAAAGCCATTCAGCGCAGTATTATTTACAATACCAAAAAGCTAATATGCAGACAAATGAATAAATTAAGCCACAATGGAAGATTGGTTAAGTAAAATGGAATATACTAACTTGATAGCAGATTATGCATTCATTTAAAGTTTTTAATGCAAAAACTGTGCAAAATGATTTTATGTTGAGTAGAGGCAACAGCAAACCTGTGTTACCCCTACTGTATCCCCAGTGCTTAGCACAGCACCTTGTCCCCAGTAGGGAACCAACATGATTTGTTAAGTGAATGAAAACTGCACACACATGGTATGACTCTGGACCATGTAAAACCTACTTACAGAGAAAAGAATGAAAAGAAATAACAATAATGGTAGAAGTGTAGAAGCTATACTCCTACTTTACATTTCTTTTCATTTTTTGAAAAAAAAAAAAAAATAGGCCGGGCGCGGTGGCTCAAGCCTGTAATCCCAGCACTTTGGGAGGCCGAGACGGGCGGATCACAAGGTCAGGAGATCGAGACCATCCTGGCTAACATGGTGAAACCCTGTCTCTACTAAAAATACAAAAAACTAGCCGGGTGAGGTGGCGGCGCCTGTAGTCCCAACTACTCGGGAGGCTGAGGCAGCAGAATGGTGTGAACCCGGGAGGCGGAGCTTGCAGTGAGCTGAGATTCGGCCACTGCACTCCAGCCTGGGTGACAGAGCAAGACTCCGTCTCAAAAAAAAAAAAAAAAAA
>NC_045438.1:52290438-52306793 GCF_002776525.5 Piliocolobus tephrosceles
AGAAAAGAAAAAGAAAAAAAAAGAAAAAGAGGCAATGCCCAAAATATTATACAGGGAGTACTTATAATTGTTCATCAAACTTTAACCGGGTGTCCTGTATTGTTATTTGCTAAGTCTAGAAAACCTACTAAACATCAGATTTCAAATCCTTATAGTTAATGTTTGCTTGTTTTATATAGACATATGTTTTTGAGACAGGATCTGGCTCTATGACCCAGGCTGGAGGGCAGTGGCACAAACGCAGCCCACTGCAGCCTCGCCTCCTGGGCTCAAGTGATCCTTCTGCCTCAGTCTCCCAAGTAGCTGGGACTGCAGATGTGTGCCACCACGCCTGACTAATTTTGAAATTTTTTGTAGAGGTAGGGAGTAGCACTTTGTTGCCCCGGCTGGTCTTGAACTCCTCAGCTCAAGTGATCTTCTCGCCTTAGCCTCTCAAAGTGCTGGGATTACAGGCGTCAGCCACTGGGCTCAGCCCCTAACAGTTAATTTTTGAAGTTTATTGAACCAATCAGTTTCCTTGATGCGTGGTTATTTTTTTCTTCCTCATATATAATTGTGTGTATTTTTTCTGTATAGAAAAAGTGTAAACAAAGAGAAAAAACTGCACTAAATCCCACTACCAAAGATAACTACCATTTATATTTTAAGACATTCCCTACATATATGCATATAAGATTTATATATGTAGTTCTACACACATATGAAATCATACCATAGATGCTTTCTTATAATTGTGTTTTTTGCTATTTATGTTTTCCTTGACTGCCAGTTTCACTGCCTGTTCAGAGGTCTGACTTCCATAAAAATCCCATTTACTTACCATTCCCAGGGGCCAGCAGTACATGGGCCACATATGCAGATGATTAACTGGTAGTTTGTTGTTTTTCTGGCAAATCACATAGCACAGGCTTACAGGGGGCCTCCCTTGAGAGCACAAGCCCAGAACCTGTTATCTAAGCCCTCCAGAGTCTTGAAAAAGAGACACAATTTTGTGAGGAATATGTTCATGTGAATTGGTACTTACTAGGCTTTATTTCATCTCATACCAATTTTGTTCCAGAAACTTCCTAGAAAGCTATGAAAATATGAGACAACGACCATGGATAATACGATTTCTGGGAGAGGTACTGATTACACAATGCAGTCTTTTTTTTTTTTTTTTTTTTGAGACGGAGTGTCACTCTGTCACCCAGGCTGGAGTGCAGTGGTGCAATGTTGGCTCACTGCAAGCTCCACCTGTCACGTACAAACAATTCTCCTACCTCAGCCTCCTGAGTAGCTGGGCTTACAGGTGCACGCCATCATGCCTGGGTAATTTTTGTATTTTTTGTGGAGATGGGATTTCACCACGTTGGTTAGGCTGGTCTCAAATTCCTGAGCTCAAGGGATCCACCCACCTTAGCCTCCCAAAGTGCTGGGATTACAGGCATGAGCCACCAGGTACATGAGCCACCTGGCCCATGCAATGCAATCTTAGCGGCTGAATTCAACATTTATTGAGCAGCTACTATAGGCCAGACACAGGATTAAGCACACAAAGAATAGGAAGACCAAGAAAATGTACCCCAGCCAGAGGAAGCTTCAACTTACTCAACATAATATGAAATAGACATTCATCTATGATTCTACCATTCAGAAATACTATTATTAACATCGATCCAGATATAATAATTATAATGCCTAGCACTTACAGAGTTTTTCTTTTTTCTTTCTTTCTTTTTTTTTAATAGAGACAGCCTCTCACTAGGTTGCCCAGGCTGGTCTCGAAGTCCTGGGCTCAAATAATCCTCCCACCTCGGCCTCTCAAAGTGCTGGGATTACAGGCATGAGCCACCACATTCAGCCTGCAGCTCTGATTTTATACAGACTTTAAGAGTTTTAATAGTCACTTATGAAATCCTCAAAATAATATTGCAATATGCAATTTGTATTTCTATTGCATGGATGAAGAAACTGAGGCAAAGAAAGATTATTTAACTTGCCTTAAATTGCACAGCTACAATGTGGTAGGGCCTCAATTCAGAACCAATGTCTCTCCATAGATGAGACAGAGAGAGCGAGAGAGAGAGAGAAGAGAAGAGAGATGACATTGCTTTGGAAACCAGATTTTGAAACAAATTGCATACAACACTTCCTGTGTGTCAATTACTGTCCTGAGTATTTTAAATATTATGATTTATTTTATCCATAAAGTTAGCATGTACTACTTATTTCATCCAGACAACTTAGTGACCACAAGTGACTTTAAGAACCTTAACAAAGGCTAGACTGCCACAACAACTGGGGTTGCCTTGCATTTCATTAGAGCTTCTCTACATTAGGGGGGTTCTGCCTCACCTGAAAATCAAGATCCTTTAGGTGAAACTTTTCAAGTCTGCTTTCCCAGCCTTGACTTTGATGGTCACACCTGAAGTTGTTTATCTCTGGACCCGTCTCCTGGAAGGTTTAGGCATGATTGATAAATGCCCATGCACAGGTGAGCAACAGCCCCGGATTGTTAGCTGTGTAATTGCATCCATACACCTGAAAAATGTGAGCAATTTCGCTCCGAGCTCTGAGGTGGTCATATGAGCAGATTTTCAAGTGATGCGTGGGAAACTGAGAACACAATTGTCAGCCTCGGAGAAATGAGCACCACCCAAAGGGAGGTAGTCCTGGGAGGTGACGCTGTGCAGACCTCCAGGACCCAGCGGTATCAGCTGCCTTGAGCGAGTGAAGCTCCATGGTGAGTGTGCTAGAGAACAGCTTTCATTTCCTCTCATCCGTCCCTTTCTCTTGGGCAAAATGAACCGTAAAGTTTATATTCACTTTAGTGTATACATTTTAAATATGCCCTATAAAACCACAGGCGTAAGGAATTCAAGATGCCCACATCATAGTAATTCTGCATACAAGCTGTGTTTTATGATTTGGATCCAGTCTTTTTAGGATTTTTCAATAGGACCAGACTCCAGACTGCAGGGAAATTGAAAGAAGGATAATGATATGAAGTTTCACGTCACTGCTTAGTTGCCAACACTGTTGTCCTGTAGTCACCAAGCAGGTGCATTCTTTGTGTGCAGTGAAGTGAGTGGATGGCCCCAGGCTGAGCAATGCCCAGGTAGGAGGGACGCTTGGCCTTCCTGTGCTCCTCCCACTGGCTCTAGGTGTCCTCTGTGGGTTGTGATTGGTCATGTGAGCAAGCGAGCACATGGGCCTGTGTACATTTCTGCATTTCTGGGCTAGCCCTGCCTTGCAGGTGCCAGAGAAACACGTGCTTCAGTAGGGTCAGATTGGTCATGCATCTGTGCTCAGATTGAATGAGTGGCCTCCCTGAAGAATTCCAGCTTGCAGAGGCACTTTCAAAATGCAGTGAGCTCAGGTTCCAGGAGCTGTTACGGCAGTTTTTGTCTTGACACTCCGTTCCCCTGAACTCCACTTTGGGAAGAAGGGAAGAAGCCACCATGGGCCAGGCAGGCGACAGAGCAAGCCCTAGCCAGATCGCAGGACATCAGAGGCCTGTTCCTTCACTCCAAAGTGGCCTTCATTTACTCCTTTTCAAGCAACAGGACAGTCTGTTCAATGTAGGGGAGCCTTTAAGACATAGGGGTGGGGAGGGGTCATATTTTTGGCCTCGCTCCTGCTCTGCGCCCTTTCTCATGAATGCAGACCAATGTGCATGAATGTGGCCAGGACACAGGCTTTTCACTCAGAATGCTCACATGAAATGTAAGGATCTCTTGTTCCCTGTAACTTTAGACGAGGTTTCAAAATACAGAATCCATGCTGGAACCACCAGGCCAGCAGCGGGTGGTGGGCTGTCTTCGGAGCAGATGGAACAAAGGATTGGGTTCCCAAGTTCCTATGGTAAGACAAAAGGGCAAGATGTCAACCCAGGACCACCCAAGGAAAATTAAATACAGATCGACTTTTGATGGTTTATGTTAACAGAGGGGAGATGGGGTTTTGATCTTGGGAAAAACAAACATCACAAACTCTACCATAATCACTGTTTCTCACACCCTACAGTAGAGTAGCAAGAACTGCTAGGTAGCCACAAACACACAAGTGGGGCAGGAGCTTCTGTTTCTTCTGTTGTTCAGTGTGCCTTCCATGGGCTAGAAAGCGCAGGGCAATGTCAAGAAAAGGCGCCCCGGGTTTCCCAGCCAGCCACTGAGAAAGAGAAAAAAAACGAGTCGTCCAGCAGTCAACTCCCCTTTCTCAACTCCATATCTGGGATCAGAGGCCCTCCTGGCTCAGCCCTGGATCAGGGGCAGACCACCCACCCACACGTCCCTCTCAGCCACAGCAGTGCCCATCACACTGGAGCTCCTACGCAGCCTGGGATTACAGGTGGAATAAACATTGCTAACTCTATTCTCAACCCAAATCTTTTTCTAGCTTTTTTAAAAAACGCATTATGAGGCTGGGCATGGTGGCCCATGCCTGTAATCCCAGCACTTTGGGAGGCCGAGGTGGGCGGATCACCTGAGGTCAGGACCAGCCTGGCCAATATGGTGAAACCCCATCTCTACTAAAAATACAAAAAAAAATAGCTGGGCATGGGGGTGGTCACCTGTAATCTCAGCTACTCACGGGGCTGAGATAGGAGAATCACTTGAACCCGGGAGACGGAGGTTGCAGTGAGCCGAGATGAAGTCATTGCACTCCAGCCTGGGTGACAGAGCAAGAGTCCGTCTCAAAAAAAAAAAAGAGAAAAAAACCGTTAGTGAAAAATTTCAAGCATACTCAGAAGCAGAGAACATTCTACAAGGAACCCGAGATTCAGCAGTTACCAAGATTTGCCACACTTCATCTATCCCAATTTTCCTCTTTCTTTACAGCAAATTCCAGATATCATGTCATTTTAGCCCCTCATCCTTCGGGATGCATCTCTAAAAATATGGACATTTTCTTACAGAATTTCAATGTCATTGTCACTCCTAAAAAATTAACAGTAATTCCTTGATATTGTCTATATCACAGTCCATATCAGATTTCCTGTATATCATAAAATTGTCTTTATTAGTTAAGTTTCGTTAGTAGCCAAGAAAGATCTGCACATTTCATGTAGTTGTGATGCCTCTAGGTTCACCTTTCCTGCCCTACTCCTTGAATCAGCCATTTGTCTAAGAGTCCTTGGTTTCTTTTATTGGAAAATGGTGTTAGAAACTGAGTCACTGTGCCCAGCCGATTCATTTTTATAATCCCAGCACTTTGGGAGGCTGAGGGAGACGGATCACCTGAGGTCAGGAGTTCGAGACCAGCCTGGCCAACATAGCAAAACCTCGTCTCCAGTAAAAACATAAAAAATTAGACAGACGTGGTGGCAGGTGCCTGTACTTGGAAGCCTGAGGTGAGAGCATTGCTTGAACCTGGGAGGCAGAGGTTGCAGTGAGCCGAGATCGCGCCATTACTCTCCAACCTGGGCAATAGAGAGAGACTCTGTCTTAAAAAAAAAAAGAAAAGAAAAGAAAAGAAAGAAAGAAACTAAGATCTAGGCCTGTTGCTATTGCTCAGTTATTGGGGTGCTTGTTGCTATCGGGGTGTTTTGCCTCTAAGCCTTTCAGCTGAGAGAGCAAGGAAATATATGTCCATATACTATATTTGCCTATGTATATCCATATATCTAAAAATAATTCTATATGTACCATCTGTATCAGTATTAAGCTAAGCATGAGTCATATTGATGTCTCCAATGCTAATTCAGTGCCATCTGGATCATTCTAACACCCTCCCTTGCTTACCTGTAACCTCCCACTCCAACAGTGAGAAAACTGGCTTCCAACATCCATATTTACCCTTGACTTCTTTTTTTTTTTTTTTTTTTTTTTAAGATGGAGTATTGCTCTGTCTCCCAGGCTAGAGTGCAGTGGTGTGATATAGCTCACTACAGCCTCCAACTCCTGAGCTCAAGCGATCCTCCCACCTCAGTCTCCCAAGAAGCTGAGACTACTACTACAAACCATCAAGCCCAGCAAATTTTTATTTTTTGAGGAGATGAAGTTTTTCTTTGTTGCCCAGGCTCCTTGACATCTTTTTAACCTACGTCCGCCCTTCAGAAAAAATCACTACAAAATCCACTCTAAGTTATTTAAAACAGAAAAGGAATTTATTAAGTTATTTTTTTTGGAGGGGGGCAGTGGAGTCTCACTTTGTTGCCCAGGCTGGAGTGCAGTGGCGTGGTCTTGGCTCACTGCAATCTCCACCTCCTGAGTTCAAGAGATTCTCCTACCAGACTCCCGAATAGCTGGGACTACAGGTGCCCACCACCACGCCTGGCTAATTTTTTTTTTTTTTTTTTTAAATTTTTAGTAGACATGGGTTTCGCCATGTTGGTCAGGCTGGTCTTGATCTTCTGACCTCAGGTGATTCACACACCTTGGCCTCCCAAAATGCTGGGATTACAGGCATGAGCCACTGCCTGTATATTTTTAAATATACTACCAAGATTTCCATGGAAGTCCAAGAATCAGGTGTGGGGCTTTGCAGCTAGCGCCACTCCAGACCAACTGTGCACAAATGTGGCAGGCCACATGTTTTTCATTCAGAATGCTCAGATGAAATGCCATGCCAGCCCTGGGCTCTGCCAGTGTGTGGTGCCAGAATCTCCACCACTGCTGCCCCAAAGCCAGGCACCCACACCACCACCCTCTCACAAGAGCTGTTTCTTGCATTACCCTCCTTCTAAACAATGTCTCGGTTGGGCTGTCACTGGCAGAGCCTGTGTCAAAGACTAAGCCCTAACCCCAAGGGAAAATGAGCTTCCTGCTTCCTCCAAGGGAAGTCAAGATTCACAGGGCATGAAATTCTCCAAAGAGAGAAAAGCTGTCCAAAAGATGTTGAGTGGCTATTTTAAAAATTATGTAGCCAGAGGGTTGGGCACGGTGGCTCATGCCTATAATCCCAGCACTTTGGGAGGCTGAGGTGGGCAGATCACCTGAGGTCAGGAGTTCCAGACCAGACTGGTCAACATGGTGAAACCCCGTGTCTACTGAAAATACAAAAATTTGCTGGGCATGGTGGTGCATGCCTGTAATCCCAGCTACTTGGGAGGCTGAGGTAGGAGAATCGCTTGAACCCAGGAGGTGGAGGTTGCAGTGAACTGAGATTGTGCCACTGTACTCCAGCCTGTGTGACAGAGCGAGACTCCATCTCAAAAATAAGTAAATAAATAAGTAATAAAAATAAAAATTACAGAGTAGGATTTTGTGTCAACCAAAATCATTCCTAACTAAGAATCTGCACGGGAATCACCAAGCCCAGAGGGTACTCTTCAGGCTTTATCCTATTGGCCTCATTGTGCTATCTATGGGTGAGCCCAGGGTTCCTGCAGGTAAGTTGTTGGAAGTCTCACCCCTGACTACTGCTACAATTCTCTCTCCTTTCCTCTTACTTTGCAGGTAATTGTTTCTCAGCCTCTCATGGGCCCTTCTTCCTATACACCTTTTATGTATTTTTTTTCAATTATTTATTAATTGAATAGGTAATATACACATGGTAAGAAACAAAAGGTAAAAAGGGGTGTATAGTAAAAGTTAAGACTATCTTCCTGACTATCCATGTTATTTCTCTCTCCAAAGACTGTCTGTTAGTTTCCTATATTTTCTTCCAGAGATATTCTATGCATATATAATCAAAAGTATTCAGGTGGGTGCGGTGGCTCACGCCTGTAATACCAGCACTTTGGGAGGTCGAGGCGGGTGGATCACATGGTCAGGAGATTGAGACCATCCTGGCCAACATGGTGAAACCCCGTCTCTACTAAAAATACAAAAATCAGCTGGGCGTGGTGGCATGTGCCTGTAATCCCAGCTACTCAGGAGGCTGAGGCAGGAGAATCACTTGAACCAGGGAGTCAGAGGTTGCAGTGAGCCAAGACTGTACCACTGCACTCCAGCCTGGCAACAGAGCAAGACTCCATCTCAAAAAAACAAACAAACAAACAAAATTCATAAATTTTTCCATCCAACTTCTGGAATGAAGGTGTATCATGCTTTACACCTTCAGCCTGCATTTTGCTTCTTTTATTTAATTATATATTCTGGAGATGGTTTAATAGCAAAGCATGTAAAACAGCTTAGTTTTTGTAAAGACTGCCTTGTATTCCATTGTATTATTAATAAGTTATTCATTAAACTAGTCCTATATTAATGGATGACTATTTCAAATCTTTTACTTATTACAAACAAAGCTGCAATGAAGAAACTTGTATATCCATAATCTTGTACACATGCCAGCACATCTGCAGGAAAATTCGCAGAAATAACATTTCTGGGGCAAGGGGTATGTACATTGCAAATTTTGATGAATACCATCAATTACTTTGCATAAATGTACTAATGTCTATTCCCACCAACAAAACATGTGATAGTGTCTCTTCCCTAACCTCTTGCCAACACGGTCATTACCAGATTTTTTTTTTACCTTTGCCAATCTAATAGGTAACCCATGCGACCTCATTTTAGTTTTGTGCCTTTGTATGTCTTGTGTTATAAATCAGGTAAAGCATCATGTTAGGCCAGGCGCAGTGGCTCACGCCTGTAATCCCAGCACTTTGGGAGGCCGAGGCAGGTGGATCACTTGTGGTCAGGAGTTCGAGACCAGCCTGGCCAACATGGTGAAACCCCATCTCTACTAAAAATACAAAAATTAGCTGGGTGTGGTGGCATGTGCCTGTAACCCCAGCTACTCGGGAGGCTGAGGCAGGAGAATCACTTGAACCCAGGAGGCAGAGGTTGCAGTGAGCCAAGATCACACCACTGCACTCCAGCCTGGGCAACAGAACAAGTCTTTGTCTCAAAAAACATAAATAAAAGCGTTTTACCTGACTTAAGTCACAGAAGAGGAAATACACTGGTTTTCCTCTTCTGTGGCTTGTCTCTTTGTATCCTTTGCCACCTTTTCACTGGGAAGTTAGTAATTCATATTGATTTATAAGAATTCTTTATAAATTAAGGAGATTGTGCTAGGTGAAGATCTGGAAAAAGGGCCTTCCAGGGAGGGAAACAGCCAGCACAAACCCAGGACCAAGCAAAATGTGTCCTGGGAACAAGAAAGACCCATGATGTAGCACACCGGGAGAAGCCAAATGACGTCACAGGGCGGAGGCCATGTCACACTGTATCTGATCACCCTGTGATGTTTTCCTAACTGCAATGGGAAGCCGCTAGAGAGTTTTAAGCAGAATCCGCTGAGGAGAATTTGGATCTGGCCACCTGCATGAGGGGTGGTAACATTTATCAAGATGGGGAAGATGAAGAAGAGGATGATTATGATGGTAAAGCCTAGGGAGGGATAAAAAGTTCTACTTTCTATGCTTTAACCTGGAGAGGCCTGGCTATCTGCCTTGGAGAGTCCAGCAGACTGGTGGATTTCTGAGTTTAGCATTCAAGAGAAAGGTCAGTGCTACAGATAAAATTTGGAGTCATCAGCATCTGAATAGCATTTACAGCCTTGAGGCAGGGTGAAATCACCAAGGGCGAAAGTACTGAGACAAAGGGACTTCAACCTTTAGAACGCAGGAGGAGGCACCAGCAAAGGAGGCAATGAAATAGGAGTAAAGCCAGGAGACAGTGGTGTCCATGGAGCCAAGAAAAGGCCATGCTTCTAGAGGAAGGTGTCAGCCACTGAATGCCATAGTGAAACCAAGTCGATGAGGATTGACCAGTGACTTAGGCAAATGGGGATCAGTGGTAACCTTGACGATGGTAATTTCAGTTATCTGGTGGAGATGGAAGCCAAAGGGCAGTGAGTTGAGGATGGAGTTGAGTAGAAACAGCACAGATAATTCTCAAGAACTCTTGCCATGCAGAAGAGCAAGGGCAAAGGATTGGGACAGTTGCTACAGGGTAATGTGGGCTCAGGGCTTTTTGGGTTTTGTTTGGTTGGTTTCTTTTTTTCTTTCTTTTTTTTTTTTTTTTTTTTTTTGAGACTAAGTCTCGCTCTGTTACCCAGGCTGGAATGCATTGGCATAATCTCAGCTTACTGCAACCTCTGCCGTCCAAGTTCAAGCAATTCTCCTGCCTCAGCCTCCCAAGTAGCTGGAATTACAGGCACCTGCCTCCATGCCTGGCTAATCTTTGTACTTTTAATAGAGACTGGGTTTCGCCATGTTGGCCGGGATGGTCTTGAACTCCTAACCTCGGGTGATCCGCCTGCCTCAGCCTGTTGGTTGACCCAAAGTGCTGGGACTACAGGCATGAGCCACCACACCCAGGCGGTTGGTTGTTTTTAATTATGGATACTCATGGGTCTATTGATCAGAATGACCCAGTGGAGACGGAAAAATTGACACCAGAGACAGGAAGGAAATTGCTGGAATGAAGTCCTCTAATCACTTTGCAACTTCCTTCAGGAATGTTAAGCGCAGCCTCCTCTGAAGTAAGAAGTGAGTGAGTAGGGTGTGGAGTGGCCTGGAGTCCTAATGGCACCCTGAAAGCTGAATGTGATGAATGTGGAGTGGTGAGGGAAGGTGGGAGGAGAAGCAGCAAGATAAAAGGAAGAGAAACTAGCATATACTGGGCAGTAACCTTGTGCCAGGCAGACATAGGAACTTTGAAGTACCTTTGGAAGAACGGTTTGAATATTTATATCCTTTGTTTTGGATTTTCATTGTGGTAAACTATACATAACCTAAAATTTCAGAGTGGGAGATAATCTTCACAATCTATACATCTGACACAGGACTTACATCCAGAATCTGCAACGAACTCAAACAAATTAGCAAGAAAAAAATGAACAAACCCACAAATTGATAAAAAGTGGGTTAAGGACATGAATAGACAATTCTCAAAAGAAGATATACAAATGGCCAACAAGCGTGTGGAAAAATGCTCAACATCACTAGTGATCAGTGGAATGTAAATCAAAACCACAATGCGATACCACTTTACTCCTATAAGAATGGCCATAATCAAAAAATCAAAAAATAATAGATATTGGCATGGATGCAGTGAAAAGGCAACACTTCTTCACTGCTGGTAGGAATGTAAACTAGTACAACCACTCTGGAAAACAGTGTGGAGATTTCTTGAAGAACTAAAAGTAGAACTACCTGTCTTGTTTTTCTAAGACCACCAGAGCGAGCACAAAAGAACCAGCAAGTAGGCACAGGTCAGGAGCAAAACTGCTAGTTTATTTTGGTAACCTAAGGTGTGCGGGAGAAGTCTGTCGGCCTCCTGCGAAGGAGGCCGGCAGAGTCCCCCCGTGGGGCCCTCAGACTGACTTCCCACAGTCCCGACATCCCGACAGGACTGGGAAGCTGGGAAGTCCGCGTGGCTCAATGGCTGAGAGCGGCTTTTCTAGGAGTGGGAGGGCAATAGGTGGGGCATGGGCGTGTCAGGGGCGTTCCGCAGGTGCGACCAGGTAAATCTTGGTCTCTTCAGATTGACGTCACCTGGCGCATGCCCAGTTGGTCTGCACCTTCCTGGGTCGCCGGCTGCACTTTGGCGCCCGGGAAGAGTTGGGGGCGGGGGATGAAGAACCCGGAAGTGCACCATCTTGCCTCCGTTCGTCCAAACACTACCATTTGATTCAGCAATCCCACTGCTGGGTAGCTACCCAGAGGAAAAGAAGTCATTACACGAAAAAGATACTTTCACACGCATGCTTATAGCAGCACAATTCACCATTGCACAAATGTGGAACCAACCCAAATCCCTGTTAATCAATGAGCAGATAAAGAAACTGTGGTATAGCCGGGCGCAGTGGCTCAAGCCTGTAATCCCAGCACTTTGGAAGGCCGAGAGGGGAGGATCACGAGGTCAGGAGATCGAGACCATCCTGGCTAACATGGTGAAACCCCGTCACTACTAAAAAATACAAAAAACTAGCCTGGCGACGTGGCGGGCACCTGTAGTCCCAGCTACTCGGGAGGCTGAGGCAGGAGAATGGTGTGAACCCGGGAGGCAGAGCTTGCAGTGAGCTGAGATCCGGCCACTGCACTCCAGCCTGGGCGGCAGAGCGGGACTCCGTCTCAAAAAAAAAAAAGAAAGAAAGAAACTGTGGTATATACGTTCATACGTTCGATGTAATACTACTCAGCCATAAAAAGGAATGAATTAATGGCATTCACAGCAACCTGGATGAGACTGGAAACTATCATTCCAAGTGAAGTAACTCAGGAATGGAAAACCAAACATGGTATGTTCTCACTCATAAGTGGAAGCTAAGCTGTGAGGATGCAAAGGCATAAGAATGACACAGTAGACTTTGGGGACTCAGGAGGAAAGGATGGGAAGCGGGTGAGGGATAAAACACTACAAATTGGGTTCAGTGTATACTGCTCGGGTGATGGGCACACTAGAATCTCACAAATCACCACTGAAGAACTTATTCACATAACCAAATAGACCTGTGGAATTTCCCAAAAACTTGTGGAAATAAAAAATTAAAGAAAAAACAAAATAAAGTGGAGAAGTATAAAATAAAATTTAAAAACCCTAAAATTTACCATTTTTACCATTTTTAGGTACACAACTCAGTGGCAGTAAATACAGCCACAGTGTTGTACAACCATCACCACTATCCACCTCCAGAACTTTATCATCCCAAACTGAAACCGTATCCATTAAACAATATTCCCCTTTCCCCTCCTCCTAGCCCCGACTAAGCTCTTCTGCTTTCTGCCACTATGATTTTGCCTATTATAGGTACCTCATGTAAGTGAAGTCATACAATATGTATCCTTTTGTGCCTGGCTTCTTTCACTTAGCATAATATTTTCAAGGTTCATCCATGTTGCAGCTTATATCAGAATTTCATTCCCTTTTATTATGGCTGAATAATATCCCACTATCTGTATAGACCACACTTGGTTTATGCATTCCCCTGTTGAGGAACGCTTGGGTGTTTCTGCCTTTGGCTATTGTGAATGATGCTGCTATGAACATGGCTGTTTGAGTACCTGTTTGAGTCCTTGTTTTCAATTATTTGTGGCATATATCTAGAAGTGGCACCCTTTTTTTTTTTTTTTTTTTTTTTTTGGTTAATGCTCACAGCAGCCCTCAGACAGATGTTCTTCAGGCTGGGACCCCTTCTTTATTCCTTTAGTGGGAGGCCGTATGCTGCCAGCTCCCAACACAATTCCTCAAACTGGATTCCCCTTCTTTATTCCCAACACAGTTCTTCAAACTGGATATTGTCCATTGGTTTTGTTCTCAAATAGATTGAGGCTCCTCACCAGTCTCTGGTCTTCAGCCTCTTAGTCCTATGGCTCTTTTGTTTGCAGAAGAGAGTCCCATCACAGGCTCTGGTGGGGAAGGTAGGCCACACCTCTTGGTCCCATGGCTGACTGCAGTGAGAAAGGGGTGAGCGTGAGGGGGCTGCCTTATTGGTATAAAGTGCTTGGTTATAGACGCCTCATGTATATGTCTGTAGGTAGACTTCTGCCTCAGTTTTTGGATCCTTTTGAGTTGCAAAAGAACTTTCTCTCCTGAAGTCACGCTGCTTCTGGAAAGAGCTAAAACCTGACTTTTCCAGGTAGAAAACAGTCATCTGAAAGCAAGTCAAGATAATGTCATCACTTGAATATTTTGGATGTGCTAAAACATAACACTTTAAACACTAGAAGATAGATGATCATGATAGTAGATTGGGCTAGGAAAGTTACTTACAGAAAACAAGTAAAACAATAGAACTGCAACGATTTTTAACAGCTAAGATTTCCTGTAAACCACTATAGTCACAGGATAGCCTCTCCCTTAAGATATGCAATTATCTTGTGATCCAAAAATAGCTGGTGTCAGTATTGTTTCAGCAAAGTTTCCCTTAAAATATAATTTTGCTTTCCTTTTATTATGTTGTGATCTGCACTATTCTACAGAACCTCCTTCTCTTTACAAAGACATTCCTGGAATAAAAACCAATTTCGTGGCCCATGGGGGAGAAAAAAAAGTAAGTTCTTAGTGAATATTTCTGGCTCCTTTCTGGATTGCAACAAGCCAGCGAGTACCTCAACAGAAATCCTGTTGGTGGGTGGGGCAAGGGTCAGAATTGGGGACTTGAATTACACAATGATAGGGTAGCCAGGATTATAGCTTTTTTTTTTAGACAGCGTCTCGCTCTGTCACCCAGGCTGGAGTGCAATAGCACAGTCTCAGCCTACTGCAACCTCTGCCTTCTGGGTTCAAGCAAACCAGGATCATAGCTCTTGCACTGCCATGCCTAGATAACTGCGGCACACTTGTCCGTGATTTATGTACAAGTCATTATTTTTTGGATGGTGGGGTGCATTTTTCTTATTTTCTCTATCTTCTTTCTTTCTTTCTTTCTTTTTTCTTTCTCTCTTTCTTTATTTCCTTCTTTCTCTTTCTGTCTTCTTTCTCTCTTTCTTTCCTTCTTTCTCTCTCCTTCCTTCCTCCCTCCTTCCCTCCCTTCCTTTCTTTGATGGGGTCTCCCTATGCTGCCCTGGCTAGTCTTGAGCTCCTGGGCTCAAGTGATCCTCCCTCCTCAGTCTCAGCCTCCCAAGTATCTGGGATTACAGACACAAACAACCGCTCCTCGTTGTCTTTCTTCTTTCCTTTCCTTCCCCTCCCCTCCGCTCCCTTCCACTCCCCTCCCCTCCCCTTCCCTTCCCTCCCCTTCCCTTCTTTCCTTTTTGAGATGGAGTCTTGCTCTGTCGCCCAGGCTGGAGTGTAGTGGCGTGATCTTGGCTCACTGCAACCTCTGCCTACCAGGTTCAAGCGATTCTGCTGTCTCAGCCTCCCGAGTAGCTTTTCAATTTGGTCTTATCAACTTTAAACTGATCTCAAATGTGTCTTATTTCCCTAATACAGTTTTCATATCTGTTCCTTAGTCATTAATACATAAGATATTTTTTGGGAGGTTGAGGTAGGTGGATCATCTGAGGTCAGAAAGTTTGAGACTAGCCTGGCCAACATGGTGAAACCCCGTCTCTACTAAAAATACAAAAATTAGCTGGGCGTGGTGGCGGGCGCCTGTAGTCTCAGCTACTCAGGAGGCTGAGGCAGGAGAATCTCCTGAACCCTGGAAGCGGAGGTTGCAGTGAGCCAAGATTGTGCCACTGCACTCCAGCCTAGGCAACAGAGCGAGACTCTGTCTAAAAAATAAAAAATAAAAAGATATTTTTCCTAGAGCTTTTGGTTTGTTTTGTGCTTCTTGGCTTGGTTTTTGGTGACTCTTGTTTGACTCTGTCTAGATCTTTTTCCACTTCAGAGTTTTGTTGTTGTTTCAAGATTTCCCAATTCTCTTTCTGGAGTGCATTATTGCAGCTATTTGCTTTTTTCCCCCATTCCTTTTAGATACGTATCTTCATTTTAGCTTTCAGATTATATTTTCTTGAACTTACATGAAAAATTATTTCTTCAAAATATAGTTAAATAAAGAATAAATCAGTGTTTAGATGACTACTGACCTATTTCTATTTTCAATTTTCAATCCTCTGGAGAATCAGTGGTAAAGATTATATTTGTGAAATTCCTTATGTCACACACTTGTTTGGATCCTTTTATGTGAAAAAATCTTTTTTCTATTCCATTTAGATTTCTTATATGGTATAAATCAAAATTATGAAAGCTTTTAAAAACAATGTTTATTTAATTGTTAATTCTGGCCCAGTGCAGTGGCTCATACCTGTAATCCCAGCACTTTGGGAGGCCAAGGTGGGAGGATCATTTGAGGCCAGGAGTTCCAGACCAACTTGGGCAACACAGCAAGACACTGTCTCTATTTTAAAAAATTGTTAATTCTAAAAATATGTTCTTTGCTATTTAAGTCAGGAATAAGATGAGAATAGTATCTGTCACATTACTCCTGAATATCCTTCTGGAATCCTGACCAATAAAATCAGACCAGGAAAACAAAGACACGCAAGTATTAGGAAGGAAGGAACAAAAAAGCAATTTAAAGATGATATGTTTGACTACCTAGAAAATCCAAGAGAATTATTCTATTTTAAAAAGACATACTTAAGGGGAAAACATCAAAAACACAGAACATCAATAAGAAAAAAATACGAATCATCCATAATTCTTCTGTTAGAGGAAACCATTGTTAAAAATGAACAATTTGGAGCCAGTCATGGTGGCATGCACTTGTAATTCTAGCAACAGGCCGGGCGCGGTGGCTCAAGCCTGTAATCCCAGCACTTTGGGAGGCCGAGACGGGCAGATCACGAGGTCAGCAGATCGAGACCATCCTGGCTAACATGGTGAAACCCCGTCTCTACTAAAAAATACAAAAAACTAGCCAGGTGAGGTGGCGGGCACCTGTAGTCCCAGCTACTCGGGAGGCTGAGGCAGGAGAATGGCGTGAACCCGGGAGGCGGAGCTTGCAATGAGCTGAGATCCGGCCACTGCACTCCAGCCTGGGCCGCAGAGCAAGACTCCGTCTCAAAAAAAAAAAAAAAAAAAAAA
>NC_045438.1:52306893-52339507 GCF_002776525.5 Piliocolobus tephrosceles
CAAAAAAAAAAAAAAAAAAAAAAAAATTCTAGCAACTCAGGAGGCTGAGACAGGAGGATCTCTTGAGGCCAGGAGTTACCAGCCTGAGCAACATAGTGAGACCCCCCCGCCCCATCTCTTAAAAATTTTTAAAGTAACAAAATGACAATTTGGTCTATATCTTTCGTTACGTTTTTGCACATATGTGTATATGTTTATGTGTTTGTACATACATTTCTTCCAAACATCTGATATCTAATTATATGGCCGTTGACTGCTACATAAAATGTAAAGTGATTCTACAGAGGGACTTCCTGTATTATTTTGACAGAAGTTGAGTCCCTGCTGTGAGAAAGGTGATAGGGAAAGAGCATTTCACCTGGGTCAGAGGACAGAGGACAGGGACCCAAGTCTGACCATAAAAAGTTCAAAACACAAAAATGTTTTAAAACTTATTTGGTAGCAAACCTTAACCTAAAATGATGTAAGGCTAGTCAGCCTTTATTCACCCCAATTAGGATTAATATTCATATCGTATGAAAATATGTTACTGCATTACATTACGGGGATCTTCCAGAGGACCCCTGGCGTTCGTTTTTTGTTTTTTTTTTAGACGAAGTTTCATTCACTCTTGTCACCCAGGCTGGAGTGCAATGGTGCCCTTTCAGCTCACTGCAACCTCTGCCTTCCAGGTTCAAGCAATTCTCCTGCCTCAGCCTCCCAAGTAGCTGGGATTACAGGCGCCCACCATCACGCCGAGCTAATTTTTGTATTTTTAGTAGAGACGGGGTTTCACCATGTTGGCCAGGATGGTCTCGAACTCTTGACCTCAGGTGATCCACCCACCTCGGTCTCCAAAAATGCTCGATTACAGGTGTGAGCCACCGTGCCCGGCCACGCCTCATAGTTTTATGCTCTGTGTTACCTTTCAAAAATCCAAAATATTATGAATTCAGAAGTAGTCCCCAAAGCTTTGGGCAAGAGATTATGTGTCTGTAATATACCGAGCAGTAGCCAGAAATGCCAAGAATATAGAAATACGTGTGCTACAGTCCAGGAACTCACAACCAAAGTTGAAATGGCAAGATATATGCGCAGGAAAAGCTTTAAACCTTGCAAATAGACCATTAAGCAAATATGCATATAGTCTTAGTCTATATTGACGTGAAGGGCTCTAGAGCACTGTCTATGAATGCTTACTTAATATGTGAGTGCCCCAAATTGTACAGAATCATGTTTGATGGATGAGTCCTGACCTAAAATACAGAAGAGGTGCGCCTGACCAGAGGAGAGGAAAAGATTCCTTTTTTCTTTTTTTTTTTTTTTTTGAGGCGGAGTCTGGCTCTCTTGCCTAGGCTGGAGTGCAGTGGCGCGATCTCAGCTCACCGCAACCTCCGCCTCCCGGGTTCAAGCGAGTTTCCTCCCTCAGCCTCCCGAATAGCTGGGACTACAGGTGGGCGCCATCCCACCCGGCTAATTTTTGTAGTTTTAGTGGAGACGGGGTTTCGCCATGTTGGCCATGATGATCGCGAGGAAAAGATTCTTCATCATCCCTGTGTATTAGAGTCTTCTTAGTGGCAAGCATCAAAAACCTGACTTCAAATGAATGAAGCCAAAAAGGAAACTCTTGGCTCCTGCTTGGATGAAGCCCCCGTGTTGACCACCACCACCCCCTCAGTCCCACTTTCCTCTCTGTTGTTTCTTTCTCCTGCAGGCGCTTTCCACATCTTGGGAAGATGGCCACTGCTGGTGTTCAGTCTCCAGTCTCTGCAGACTGCAATCCCAGGAGGGAAAAAGAAAGAATGTCTCTTGCCCTGTATCCATCTCAGTGTCTCAGAATGACCTAGACTGGCCTTGCCGGCGTCTTGGCCCTTCGGCTGGTCTGATGACTGCACCTTGAGGGGGTGGGGGACGCTGATCTTGGTGGGAGGGGATGCAGGACTTTGTAACTGACATCCATGCTCTAGTCACAGGGAAAGGAGATGGGCAATTCCAAAACCAAAGGGTGCTGGTACAAATGAAGAAAAAAAAAGAGGGGCCTCTTTGCAGAAGTGGTCACAGGGTGAGAGCAGAGGATGACGAGAGTCGAAAGGACCTCAGTCGCTCTTTGGTCACAGTGCTGATGTTCCTGCATATGCAAGAGGCATGGCATTCACAAGAGAGCAGTGGCATAAGAAAGAGCTTTGGAAGTGCCTTGTGCTAAATTAGATGAGTCTTAAGAAGATGCTTAAAGGAAAGATGAGAAGTGCATTGGTAGGAGGAATGGAAGAGAGTATTATAGGTAGGAGTGCAGCATTTATCTGCTTAAATGATTTTGCTCCTGGCTGAGTCTAAATAAGAATATTCTTGTCAGTAGTTTTTTTTTTTTTTTTTCCTATGCATGAGAAATTTCTGACTCCCTTCTGCATTGAGACAAACTTGTGAGGACAGGCTCATGTTTGATGGATGGAGCCCTGACCTAAAATACAGAAGAGATGTGCTTGACAAGAGAAAAAAAGAGATCATTTATAATCCCTATGCATTAGATTTTTCCAGTTGCAAGCACTGGCAACCTGACTTAATATGAATTTAACAAAATTTATGCTGGGCGCGGTGGCTCACGCCTATAATCCCAGCACTTTGGGAGGCTGAGGCTGGTGGATCACCTGAGGTCAGGAGTTCGAGACCAACCTGGCCAGCATAGTGAAACCCCATCTCAACTAAAAATACAAAAATTAGCCCGACATGGTGGTGCAAGCCTATAATCCCGGCTACTCACGAGGCCGATACAGAATTATCACTGGAACCCAGGAGGCAGAGGTTGCAGTGAACTGAGATCATGCCATTGCATGCACTCCAGCCTGGGCAACAGAGCGAGACCATGTTGCAAATAATAATAATAATAAATTTGTTGGCTCTTTTTTTTTTTTTTTTTTTTGTGACGAAGTCTCACTCTGTCCACCAGGCTGGAGTGCAGTGGCGGGATCTTGGCTCACTGCAAGCTCCGCCTCCTGCGTTCACGCCATTCTCCTGCCTCAGCCTCCCTGGTAGCTGGGACTACAGGCGCCCGCCACCACGCCCGGCTAATTTTTTGTATTTTTAGTAGAGACGGGGTTTCACTGTGGTCTCGATCTCCTGACCTTGTGATCCGCCCTCCTCGGCCTCCCAAAGTGCTGGGATTACAGGCGTGAGCCACCGCGCCCGGCCAATTTGTTGGCTCTTTTGGAGAAATGTTAAGGAGCAGCAGACAACAATTTTCTGACTAGGGGCTGGTCCTATTATAATTCTGATATTATATATCGGAGCCTCCTACATTCAAGCTGCAATAACTTTCTAAACAGCTTGCTGAAAGTCACCCAGGGAATTATTTGTTGATGTTCCGGAAAAGGGAGATACAAAGGCAAAGGGACTGTTCCCGGAATTTTTCCCGAGTAATTAAGTTACAGTTGCTATTTGCAAGTCACTGCAAAGGAAATCTTCCAATAGATGCTACTTATTCAGCCATGTGTGCAAAACTAGATATTTCTTACATTAACATTGTAATTATATTTGGCATCATTTTTTGTTTTGCTCTAGATAGACAAAGATTAAGTCTTAAGTGCACAAGTCAGAGAAAGAGAAGACACATTTCTGATGCCTTGGAGTAGTTCTGATCTGCTGAATTAGACACACACAAAGCCTGTCATAGACCAACCCCCAATCCATTATCACAGACTGAAGACCAAAGAGAGGAATAAATGAAACCCATAATGTGCTGAGCATTTTACACAAATCGTCTTTGGAATTCTCACAATGCAAGGAAGATACCATTATCCCTATCTTACAAGATAAAGAAAGTAAATCTCAGAGAGCTTTTAGTCACTTTTCCAGGACCAGCCAACTCTTAAGATATAAAGCCAGGATTCTAGAACTGAATCGTCTGATTTCAAAGCCTGAGCAAGGAGGAAGTGGTGCAGGCCTATAGTCCCAGCTACTAAAGAGGCTGAGGTGGGAGGAGCCCTTAACCCCAGGAGTTTGAGTCTAGCCTGGGAAACATAGCAAGAACCAATCTCAAGAAAAAAATTAACAAAGCAAGACTGTGAGCCCAGCTTCCTATTGGGTGGTATCTTTGGGGGATAATTAAGCTGTGTAACATGTAGCTTTTGATTTCCTTTTACAACTTCTCTCCTTAACACCTATAGATTTATTATCATCAAAATACAGTGTAGGCTGCACACAGCGGCTCATGCCTGTAATCCCAGCACTTTGGGAGGCCGAGGCGGGTGGATCACCTGAGGTCAGGAGTTCCAGACCAGCCCGACCAACATGGTGAAACCCTGTCTCTACCAAAAATACAAAAATTAGTCAGGCATGGTGGCAGGCGCCTGTAATCCCAGCTACTCAGGAGGCTGAGACATGAGAATCACTTGAATCGGGGAGGCGGAGATTGCAGTGAGCCAAGATCATGCCATTGCGCTCCAGCCTGGGTGACAGAGCAAAACTCAGTCTCAAAAAAAAAAAAAAAAGAAAGAAAAACATACAATGTAAAAAGCACAATCCAAGGAGCTGAAAATGCAAGAGAGAACTGCCTACAACCTTTGTTTGCCAGGAATTCACAAACTATTGGGAGAGAGAACCCAAATATGAAACAATAAACAAACCATGGGTGGAGTTGGACTGAGCAACCAGGGCCAGAAGCTGCTAGTGATGCCCCAGTGCCCGTTTCCCTTCTTCAGTAAGACAACCCTCCTGCCTCCTGCCACTAGATAAGACTGTAGCCATGTGGAACAGAGACTATACTTGTGGCAGCCTTTATGGCAGTTTCATGTAAGTAAATTTTGTCTAGTGGGGTGAAAGCAGAAAAGGACAAGTGCAGTTTCTGACGGCAGTCTTAAAGGAAAAGAACAATCCATTCCTCTTCCCTGCCTATTAGAGCCTCGGCAGCCATCTTGAATCAGGAGGTGAGTTTGGAAGTGGAAGTCCCTCGTGGCGGAACTACCTATGGGGGAAGCCCGGGGATCTGACTCTGAGGGGTTCAGCCTCTACCCTGGACTGCCCACCTCCATTCTTTTATGTGAAAGAGAAGTAAACTTCAATCTAACTTAAACCATTGTTATTTTGGGTTTTTGTCATTGTAAGCAAGTTTAATCCTAATTACTAAAAAGGTACAGTTCTATAAGCACTCACCACCTCCCCCAAATCCTACTAGGTGACCTTCATTCAGCAAGTGACTTAACCTTTCCCAGGGTGGCTGAGAGAACCCAATGAGATCAACCCATGAGAGACCAGGAAAAAGCGCACGGGGCTTTGAGTTGGCCTGTGTGATGCAGTGTGACTGGGGGAAACAAAGGAAGAAACCTAATACCCAGGACTCATCAATTCACAATTTCCTGAACTGCTTTGGGGTCAGCATGTGCAGAATAATTTCTAAAACTATGTAGCCTGTAGCCCCAGGGAGGCTGAGGTGGGAGGATCACCTGAGCCCAGGAAGTCGAAGCTGCAGTGAGCCGTGATCATGCCACTGTACTCCAGCCTGGACGACAGGGTGAGACCCTGTCTCAAAAAAAAATTTTTTATTTAATTAATTAAATAAAACCATGTAGCACAGACGTGAAGTTCTTTGTAGATTCTGAGCTGACAAAGTTCATATGCTAGAGTAAGTGATTAAAGGTTTGATGAAAGAGATGAAGTGTGAGTGGGGTGGTAAGAAATGAATCCGATTTGGTGTGCAAGTCATGACTCCTAACTACATGGAAACTCAACCCTGTTTGGAAAAAAAAAAGAAAAAAAGTGGGTGGGGAGGAGGTTGGTGGTTGAATCATGTAATTAAAAAGGCAAGAAGTAAGCTCAGGGAAGGCTGGATGGAGACCAAATGATGTCATTAGGATGTGGTCTCAGCTCTGCTTTCCTGAGTTCATTGCATTTTCATAAGACAAGCAGTGGTGTCTGGCAGCTGTGGATTTACATCCTATCAGCTCAGCAACCCAGGTGGAAAATACCTTCTTCCTTAGGGCTGCAGAGAAATCCTCAACCTACCTTAGTACCTGTGCCTCTGATTCTGCAGACCTGGGTCATGTTCCCACCCCTGGAGTGGATGGGGGCAGAAGAATGTAGCCTCAGCCTCATCCAAACTGCAAGGATTAAGAGTTCCAAAAGGGTGGTTTCCAAAAGGAAAAGTGAGGTGCTCTTGGCAGGAGAAGGGGAGTTGATGCTGGGAGGAGTGTTATTCAAGTGTTATGGCAGAGAAGAGAAAAGGCAAAGATAGAAAGTCTAGAATGAATGGAATAGCATGAGCTGAATGGAAGAGAAAACTCTAGTAGGCGAGACAAGTGCTGGCAAGGGACCCTCTTCTTTTATATTATTTTTTTCTCTCTCTTTTTTCTTTTTTTTTGAGATGAAGTCTCACTCTGTCACCCAAGCTGGAGTGCAGTGGTGTGATCTCGGCTCACTGCAACTTCTGCCTCCCCAGTTCAAGCGATTCTCCTGCCTCAACCTCCCGAGTAGCTAGGATTACCACATGGTGGGAGTAGCCACTACGCCCGGCTAATTTTTGTATTTTTAGTAGAGACATGGTTTCATCATGTTGGCCAGCCTGGTCTCGAACTCCTGACCTCAGATGATCCACCCGCCTCAGCCTCCCAGAGTGCTGAGATGACAGGCCTGAGCCCAGGCAGGGGACACCCTTCTTTTTTTGCTGTACTAGTTTACTTGGACTGTTATAACAAAATAAGTGGTATCAACAACAGAAATGTATCCTGGAGACTGGAATTCTGGAGTTCCAAGTTTCCTCTGAGGCTGTTCTCCTCGGCTTGCAGATGATGGCCTCCCTCCTGCTGCCCTGCTCTGCTCATGTGTGCCCGGTGTCATTTCCTCTTTTTTATAAGGACACAAGTCACATTGGATTAGGGCCCACCCATAGGACCGTATTTAATCTTGATTACCTCTACAAAGGCCCTATCTCTCACTATAGTAACAGTCTGAGGCACTGGGGATTAGGATTTCAACATGTGAATTGGGTGGGGGACCCAATTCAGCCCATGCCACTCACTGTTGTCCAAAGGGCAGTAATGAAATGCATGGTTGGGGATTTCTTATACATTCATAAAAACATAGTAGTCATAGCTGGATGGTGTGAGCAGCCAGTTCTCAGCAAATCTTCCTTATGATCCTTGTCAAAAGACACAATTACAACAAATTTCGTTTAAAGATCTCTAGTGGCTTTATTTGCGATTCGAGAATCGTGTAACACTTCATTCCATAAAATAGAATGAGTGTTCTGATGAGCTGAGCAGAGAAGGGTGGATTTATAGGCAGAAAAAGTGCTGAAGAAAGCAGAAACAAGGAACAAAAAAGCAGATTGGTCATTTCAAAGTTATTTCCCTTGTAAGGTGGGGACAGAACAATAAAAAAATTACTGCCTGGGTATGATTGGTTTACTTCAGATTAAAGGTTAAAAGAGGGGGCATTCATTATCATGCCGATTGAAGATAGAAACTGGCCTGTTTGGGAGGGAGATTGCTGGCTCCCTCGCTCTCTCTCCTGATTTCTCAGAAGATCAGGTTAACAGTTTTAGTTTGTTGACTGGGAACCTCAGCATTTTGATCTTTAGTCTGGTCTGGTGGAGGCTTTTGCAGGAGCTTAGTCCAAAACAATGGCCTCCGATAATTTTTGTTTTTGGAGACAGTGTCTTGCTCTATTGCCCATGCTGGAATGCAGTGGCAGGATCTGAACTCACTGCAACCTCCGCCTCCTGGTTTCAAGTGATTCTCCTGCCTCAGGCTCCCAAGAGCTGGGATTAAAGGCGCATGCCACCACACACAGCTAATTTCTGTGTTTTTAGTAGAGACGGAGTTTCACCATGTTGGCCAGGCTGGTCTCAAACTTCTGACCTCAGGTGATCCACCCACCTCAGCCTCCCAAAGTGCTGGGATTACAGGAGTGAGCCACTGCACCAGGCCTGCTAATTTTTATATAATACTCTAAATCAGTGAAACCTGCCCTCATGAAAATTAAATCTGTCCTCTAGAGAAACTAGCTTCCAGAATCAGCCCACTGGAATGGCAGTGCATAGCCAAAACCAAGCAAATAAACAAAAGGAAGAATTGCAACCAAGGAACCCACAAATCAAAGGTGCAGTTATACAAAGGCTCTGCAACTTGTCGGTTATCTATGGGAAGGCCAGTGACACTCCAAGTAGCCAGCATTACTGGGCAAAGCTAAGACATTTAGGGTCAGGATGGGATGGAAGGTACATTGCCTAATGCAGGGTTCTGTTCATAGCAGACACACAGGAAGCAGTGGCTAGATGAATTTATCAAAAATGAGCAGAAGGAAGAATAAAGAATCTCTGGAGTATTGGTGAGTTGTTTGTTCCGACAATAGACATAGAGTAAAAAACTCCTGACATCCAGGTCAGGGAGATGAGAGTAGAGAAGCAAAGGCCACTGCCCTTTGATTCAGAAGCACTTGAAGGCCTAAGTATGAGATAAGTTACCTCCAGAATGTGTGTGTGGAAAGGAGGGGAGGTAAGAGGAGGGGCAAGCAACCTGTTACGTTCCTGGATCACCTAACCAAAAATAGAGACGCCCCCAAACCTCAGCACTAGAGACACCCCCCACCCCCAGCACTGGAGACACCCCCCACCCCCAGCACTTTGGGAGGCCGAGACGGGAGGATTGTTTGAACCTAGGAGTTCAAGATCAGCCTGGGCAACATGGTGAGAGCCTGTCTCTATAAAAAAAAATTTTTTTTAATGAGCCAGGCAGGGTGGCATGTACCTGTAGTCCCAACTACTTGGGAGGCTAAAGAGGACTGCTGGAGTCTTGGAATTCCAGGCAGCATTGAGCTATGATCATGCCCCTGCACTCTAGCCTGGGCAGCAAAGTGAGACTCTGTCTCTAAGAAAAAAGAGAGATTCCCTCCAGCCCCCACCAGCCTCATCATATGTCATCTACCATCTGTCCACTCTATTTCCTTTTTTTTTTGAGACAGAGTCTTGCTCTGTGGCCCGGGCTGGAGTGCAGTGGCTGGATCTCAGCTCACTGCAAGCTCCGCCTCCCAGGTTTACACCATTCTCCTGCCTCAGCCTCCCGTGTAGCTAGGGCTACAGGTGCCCACCACCTTGCCCGGCTAGTTTTTTGTATTTTTAGTAGAGATGGGGTTTCACCATGTTAGCCAGGATGGTCTCGATCTCCTGACCTCATGATCTGCCCGTCTCGGCCTCCCAAAGTGCTGGGATTACAGGCTTGAGCCACCGTGCCCGGCCGTCCACTCTATTTCCTAGCATTTATCAATATATGAAATTATAGTATATAATTGTTTAATTACTTTAATAGTCCATCCCCACCACCTCCAGATTATAAGCTCTACGAAGGGGCCTTCAGGTGGTTCCTCACTGTGTCTCAGTACCCAAAACAGGACCTACCTAGCACATACTCAGTGCCCAGAAACATTGTTTAATGAATAAAAGAGCAAAGGATATCAGAGATTTCTGTAATAAAATAAAGGTAACTATGTGTTGGGAACAGGCCCCCCAAAATCTGGCCATAAACTGGCCCCAAAACTGGCCATAAACAAAATCTCTGCAGCACTGTGACATGTTCCTGATGGCCATGACAGCCCACGCTGGAAGGTTGTGGGTTTACCGGAATGAGGGCAAGGAACACCTGGCCTGTCCAGGGCGGGAAGACCGCTTAAAGGCATTCTTAAGCCACAAACGATAGCATGAGTGATCTGTGCCTTAAGGACATGCTCCTACTGTAGATAACTAGCCAAACCCATCCCTTTATTTCATTTCCCATAAGGAATACTTTTAGTTAATCTATAATCTATAGAAACAATGCTTATCAATGGCTTGCTGTCAATACATATGTGGGTAAATCTCTGTTCAAGGCTCTCAGCTCTAAAGGCTGTGAGACCACTGATTTTCCACTCCACACCTCTATATTTCTGTGTGTGTATCTTTAATTCCTCTAGCACCACTGGGTTAGGGTCTCCCTGACTGAGCTGGTCTCAGCAACCATGCCCAAGTAATTAATAATTCTGGGGGAGCCTGGGGATCCTGAATGCTTCACTCCCTGAAAATTATGTATGGTCAGTGTATACATTTTGGTTAGAAAATCTGTGATGACATCATGAAAAATCAGCATTGCTTTCCTGTTCCTTTTGCAGTACTAATAGTAAAAACATGATCTCCTAGGTACTTTATTGAAGTTTTATGTACGTATTTAAAGATGGGGTTCTTGCTATGTTGCCCAGGCTGGCCTTGAGCTCCTAGGCTCAAGGGATTCTGCTGCCTCCACCTCCCAAATAGTTGGGACTACAGGCACACACCACTGCCCCTGGCCTAAACTTTTAGTGAATTTATCTATTAACTACGTCTTCTTTTCTGTAATCTGATGTTTTTGACATCTGGGGCCTTGCTGACCCTGGAGGGGTCAATTCCTAGAGATACTAAACAACTCAGCCGTGAGCATATTTCTCAAATGTAAACCAAAAACTCTAGAGCCCAAACCTAACCACCTCCTTTATGGAGCCCTCATACTCTAAGCCACCACCCACCTGCCCTCCTCACCCCAGATCCTTTACTGGGTACCAGACAGCTAGGGTCAGCCCATGTGCTCCATAGCTCACAGAATTTACTCACACTGGCCAATCCTAAACTGCCTACTCTGCCTCATCTGTTTCTTCCTTTGGAAACCAAAATAAAGGCTCTTGCCACCCACAGTTTCTATCATCACTCCCCCACTCCCCCAGCCCCCTACCTGTAGCCTTCTGACCAACCCTGGCACTTCCCTCTGTGGCCCCCAATGGCATGGTGTGCCCATTTCTCTTGGGAACTGTGAGTATCAAACTATCTTTTCAATGGCAGTCATCTCACGATCCATTGGTCTTACTATACCTAAGATTTTCTATTACTACATTGTATTTTAACAAAAATATACCAATTAAGACCAGGCTTGGTGGCTCACGCCTGTAATCCCAGCACTTTGGGAGGCTAAGGTGGGCAGATTACCTGAGGTCAGGAGTTCAAGACCAGCCTGGCCAACATGGTGAAACCCATCTCTATTAAAAATACAAAATATGAGCCAGGTATGGTGGCCCACGCTTGTAGTCCCAGCTACTGTGGAGGCTGAGGTGGGAGAATCGCTTAAACAAGGAGGTAGAAGTTGCAGTGAGCAATCATGCCACTGCACTGCAGCCTGGGTGACAGAGCGAGACTTCATCTCAAAAACAAACAAAAAAACAAAACACAAACAATATGCCAATTATTACATGTTCAATTGTAAATAACAGAAAACCCAATTCAAACTGCCTTAAGCCATAAAGGAGACAGAATGTGGGTTGAGAGTTGGGGCAGCCTCCAGTGTTTGTTTATTTCAGTCTCTGGTGATGTCTTCAAGGCCCTACTGTCCATCTCTCATCTGGGTTCTGGAAGAGCAGATTGATCCTTTACTCCCAGGCCCACATGCGTCTCCTTCCAAGCCTAGGGAGAGAGACCAGGGCTCCTCTGGAAGTTGTCTCAGAAGAATGGGCAGCTTCATTCCCGAGAGCTCCTGCAAGTACCTTTGCAAAATTGGAGTATGTGCTCATCCCTGGCTAAGAAAAGAATTATGTTGATGAATTTGGGCCTGAGCCAAACGACTTCCCTGGAATCACAAGGGCAGTCAGTCAACTTTCCAGGAAGCTCACGAGCTGAGAGGGGGAGTCGTGGACACCAAGTCAAGAGAAGGGAAAACTCATGCTCAGTGACACCATGGTGTCCAATGCAATCATATAATAGCAGAGAAGGACAGAACATAAGAAACGGCACAAGACAATAATCTGTGTTGAGGAAGGCGGTGGTACCACATAGTTGCTCTAGGTACCATATTTGCAAGTAAAATTCTCTATTTATTTATTTATTTTATTTTATTTTATTTTTTTATTTATTTTTTGCTTGGGCTGGAGTGCAGTGGCACGATCTCTGCTCACTGCAAGCTCTGCCTCCCAAGTTCATGCCATTCTCCTGCCTCAGCCTCCCGAGTAGCTGGGACTACACATGCCTGCCACCACGCCCGGCTAATTTTTTGTATTTTTAGTAGAGACAGGATTTCACCGTGTTAGCCAGGATGGTCTCAATCTCCTGACTTCGTGATCTGCCTGCCTCGTCCTCCCAAAGTGCTGGGATTACAGGCATGAGCCACTGCGCCCGGCCAAATTCTCTATCTCTAGTGGCTTTTACTAGAATTAGAAGGAGACAGCTTCACTTCTTCTGAGATATGATTCTAATTCTGAGATGGTCATAGGAAAAAAAGTCATTAAATTTATATTTTATTTCTATCTTACATTTGCCTGTCTGATCTTTGAGGGTTGTAAACCTGATGGGAAAGAGGTCATATATTTTAATAGCATGTTGGCATTTAAAATGCCAAGAAGTGAAAAAAAATCAGGATTCCATTTAGCCTGAGAATTTTAATGTATGTTCATTGCTTTTCTTCAATAATTCCTCTCATTTCACACATACACAAAGATATGACCTCCCCCCCCCCCCCCCCCCCCCCCCCCCCCCATCAGACATACATATTTAGTCCTGGGAGAGATGTGGCATCAAATCAGAGGCAGTTTTTCTCTAAAGAACCAGAGTAGAGAGCCTAATTTAATTAGTGTCCAGTCTGGAAGGAATGAAAACAGCATAGCATCTGTAATGCAGAAAGGTTATATGCGACCTGCCTCTTGAAAAGATGTCTGCTTGATTTGTATCATTCTGCTGCCCTCAACAATAGAGATTTGCTCTCGTCTCTGCAACAGACATATTTCCAATCACCAGGCTCTTGAGGATTTATGCTCTCTTCCTGATTTAAACAGCAACTCCCAAAAGGCAGTCTACATTTCAGCATCAGAGGACATAGGGCTCCTTAGACATTCTGCAAGCATGTATTACATTTATCACCAAATTAGAGGTAATTGTGAGCACAGGAGAAAAATGATCAAATTCACAAATTATGCTGCTAATTTACCCAACTACAATTATGTTGAATATATGTATTTTGCCTTGATTTTGGCATTTGGTGGAAGTAATACATGCTACGAAAACAAGACTAGCAAACGATATTTCATTTGTTACTTCTAATAAAAACAGAATGAGAAAATGGATAGGAAAGCACTTTGTAAATCCTAAAGCACTATGTAGAAGTGAGTTACTCTCAGTGATTCCATTGTTTGCTAAGCTTTACTTAAAGGAGAAAAGGATGCCTGAAGAACTGCATAAGTGAGCTCATTTTCTTCCTTTACTGACATTCTAAATGCATTAGAATGATCTGTTTTTTCTACATATTTTAACATGTTCAGATAGGAAGTCTCACCCTGGTGAATATTTTCACAGTTTAAAAAACTGTCTGTTCCCAACTCAGTTTTTTTTAATGGGCAAAAGATTTGAACAAGGACTTCACAAAAATGGTCATATAAATGGCAAATAACATTAAAAAGTGCTCATGATTAATCACCAAGGAAATGCAAATTCAATCCACATTTATTGACCGTTACATGCCCAGCTGAATGGCTAACATTGGCAAAAGCTGCCAATACTGGGGATCGGGCTGGGCGCGGTGGCTCATGGCTGTAACCCCAGCACTTTGGGAGGTTGAGGTGGGCAGACCATTTGAGGCAGAAGTTTGAGACCAGCCTGGGCAACATGGTCAAACCCAATCTCTACTGAAAATACAAAACTTAGCTGGTCACGGTAGTGTGTGCCTCTAATCCCAGCTACTCGGGTGGGTGAGGCACAAGAATCAGTTGAACCCGGAAGGCAGAGGCTGCAGGGAGCCAAGGTCGTACCACTGCACTCCGGCAACACAGCAAGACTGTCTACAAAAAGAAAAGAAAAACAAACAAACAATACTGGGAATTGGCAAGGATGTGGATGAACTGGACTCTCCCACAGTGCCAGCGAGAGTGTAAATTGGCCCACTATAAAAACTGTTGGCAGTATCGATTACACTGCTTGAATTCATGCACGCCCTATGACCCAACCCTCCCAGGTATACACCTGTGGCAGGCACAATGCAGTGAGCCCTCTGTATTCATGGCTTCTGCATCCTCAGATTCAACCAAACTCAATCGAAAATACAGTCACAGCATCACTTAATGATGAGGATAATCATTAGGCAATTTCATCATCCCGTGAGCACTGTGGAGTTTACTTACGCAAACCTAGCTGATACAGCCTACTACACACCTAGAATATGCGGTATAGCCTGTTGCCCATAGGCAACAAATCTGCACAGCGTGTGACTGCACTGAATACAGTAGGCAATTGTAACGCAATGGTATTTGTGTATCTAAAACTATCTAAACATAGAAAGGTACAGTAAAAATACATTTTATAAGCTTCTAGGGTGACCATATATATGTAGTACATTGTTAACCAAAAAGATATGTTCGTCACATGACTATATTAAAAAAATAAATTAAAAATAACAATACAACAATAAAAGTAATTCAAAATTTAAAATACAGTATAACAACTTTTTTTTCTTTTTTTTTTTTTGAGATGGAGTCTCACTCTGTCACCCAGGCTGGAGTGCAGTGGCACGATCTCAGCTCACTGCAACCTCTGTCTCTTGGGTTCAAGAGATTCTTCTGCCTCAGCCTCCCCAGTAGCAGGGATTACAGGTGTGCACCACTACACCTGGCTAATTTTTTTGTATTATTAGTAGAGACGGGGTTTCACCATGTTGGCCAGGCTGCTCTCGAACGCCTGACCTCAAGTGATCCATCCACCTTGGCGAGTCACCATGCCCAGCCAAAATACAAAATAACTATTTACATAGCGTTTACATTGTATTAAGTATTCTAAGTAATCGAGGAATGATTTAAAGTATATGGGAGGGCCAGACACAGTGACTCATGCCTGTAATCCCAGCACTTTGAGAGATTGAGGCAGGCAGATCACTTGAGGTCAGGAGTTCATGACCAGCCTGGCCAACATGGCAAAGCCTTGTCTCTACTAAAAGTACAAAAATTAGCCAGGTGTTGTGGCAGGCACCTATAATCCCAGTCACCTCCGCCTCCCAGGCTCAAGTGATTCTCCTGCCTCAGACTCCCAAGTATTTGGGATTACAGGTACACACTACCACGCCCAGTTAATTTTTTTGTATTTTTAGTAGAGACGGGGTTACACCCTGTTGGCCAGACCAGTCTTGAACTCCTGACCTCAGGTGATCCACCCACCTCAGCCTCCCAAGGTGCTGGGATTACAGGCACGAGCTACCACACCCAGCCTCTGTTTTCTTTTAAGTATAAAAATAATTTTAAAAATTTAAAAAGAAGCTCTCTGTTTTTATTATTAAACTTTAAAAATTTCAAACTAAAGCCACTTTATATTAATAATAGTGATTTTTTTTTTTTTTAATGGAGTCTTGCTCTGTCGCCCAGGCTGGAGTACAGGGGCCCAACTTGGCGCATTGCAACCTCTGCCGCCCAGGTTCCACTGCAACCTCTGCCTCCCGGGTACCACTACGATCTCTGCCTCCCAGATTCAAGCAATTCTCCTGCCTCAGCCTCCCAAGTAGCTGGGATTACAGGTGCCTACCACCACGCCCGGCTAATTTTTGTATTTTTAGTAGAGACGGGGTTTCACCACGTTGGCCAGGCTGGTCTCAGAAACTCCTTACCTCAAGTGATCTGCCCACCTTGACCTCCCAAAGTGCTGGGATTATAGGCATGAGCCACCTCACCTGACCTAATAAGTGATTTTTTTTTTTTTTGCTTTTACTGTTTAGCTACCCTCTGATTTTTCTTTTGTTTTCTTTCCTTTTTTCTTTTTCTTTTTTTTCTTTTTTTTTTTTTGACAGGGTCTCACTTTGTCAACCAGACTGGAGTGCAATGGTGCAATCTCAGCTCACTGCAGCCTTGACCTCCTGAGTTCAAGAAATTTTCCTGCCTCGGCCTCCCGAGTAGCTGGGGCTACAGTCACACATGCCACCATGCCTGGCTAATTTTTGTATTTTTTGTAGAGATGTGGTTTTGCTGTGTTGCCAAGGTTGATCTCGAGCTCCTGGACTCAAGTGATCCACCTGCCTCTGCCTTCCAAAGTACTGGGATTACAGGTATGAGCCACTGCACCCCACCCTGATTTTTCATCACAGAATGTTCCCCCTTAGACCAGAATAGAAATATCTAGTGAAAGACTACCAAACATCATGGTACATTTTAATAAATTTAAACGTATACCCTTTCACAGACTCTACTTTTGAATTTTATTTATTATTATTATTTATTTTGAGACAGGGTTTCGCTCACTCTAGCCTTGACCTCCTGGACTCAGATGATCCTCCCACCTCAGCCTCCCAAGTAGCTGGGACTACAGGTGCACACCACCACACCTGGCTAATTTTTTGTATTTTTCATAAGAGATGGAGTTTCACCATGTTGCCCCAGCTGGTCTGGAACTCTTGGGCTCAAGGGTTAAATTTTATTTATTATTTACTTATTTATTTAATGACTATCAGATTCTTCTCCCCAAAAGTAACTAATTGCATTTTCTTCTGTTTCCTTTTCTATAATTTATAATTATAGAAAATATATTAAATATATTTAATATATATTAAAATATATTAAATGTATTTTATATTTATTAATATACTAAATATATTAAATATATATGTAAGAAAATATATTTATATATGTGAGAAAATATATTAAAATATGTATGTAAATATATTAAAATATATATTTTATTAAAGAAAATATATTAAACAATATATATGTAAAAAACCGGGCCGGGTGCAGTGGCCCACACCTATAATCCCAGCACTTTGGGAGGCCAAGGCAGGCAGATCACTTGAGGTCAGGAGTTCGAGGTCAGCCTGGCCAACCTGTTGAAAACCCATCTCTACTAAAGATACAGAAATTAGCCAGATGTGGTGGCATGTACCTGTAATACCAGCTACTTGGGAGGCTGAGGCAGGAGAATCACTTGAACCCAAGAGGCAGAGGTTGCAGTAAGCCAAGATCTCACCACTGCACTCCAACCTGGGTGACAGACTGCGAATCTGTCTCAAAAAAGCAATTGAGTGGATGTAAAACCGTCCCTCATTTAATTAGTTCCTCTATTGACAGACGTTTGGGTTGTTGCCAGTCCTTTGCTATTATAAACAATGCTGCAATAAATGTCCTTAAATATCCATTATTTTGCACAATCACACATTTTTGGTAAATTTACTTCAATAAATATTGATTTAAAGGTCAACGGTAGATGCTAACATTTGTTTCCATTTTTAAGACAGACCATCTACTGAGAAGAATACACTTGTTAATGCATGTATTCCTCCAATAGATACTTCAGTGCCTAACTCCGGTTAGACAAGGCTGAATATGGGGGAAAAAAAATCATATACCTGTAAAAGATTTTTGAAACGATGTTTTAGTTTTTTAGGGCTGCCGTAACAAAGTACCACAAATGAGGTGGCTTAAAACAACAGAAATTTATGGTCTCAAAATTCTTTAAACTAGAGAGGAGAGGACAGGTAGCCAGGACAAAGGGGTGTCACAGATGCTGGGGTGAGTGGTGGAGGGAGTTTCAAAGAGGAGAATAATCACATATAATACAAAAGGTAAGTGGGATGCAAGTTTAATAGGAGCCACTGGATTTGGTAATGAGAAGGTTTTTGTTGACCTTAGCAGTCAGATTGCAGTGGATGGAGGAAAGAATGGGAAGTTAGTAAGTAGGGTGATATTTTCCGAAAGGAAAATAACTCCATCTTCTAACTTAATGATACGTTTGAGGTTGATAAATCACGGTGCTGACCTCTTTTCCCTCCTCCTGTTGGGGGATGTCTGGGACCTCGTTTAGTGCTTCCTTCTGGAGGGAACTGGCCTTCCAGGTCTGTCTGACATGCGCATCACTGACGTTGACCTCAGCCCTTGTCCTTCCGGGGTTCAAATGCTACCCATGGCTCAGATTCTACCTCAAAGGGCATCTATTCTCGAAAGTCTTCCCCACTCTCCCCAGCTCCAAGTCATCTTTTTGTCCTCTGAATCTCTACAATATTTATTTCCACATCTCTTAAAGTATACTTAACTTTAAACATTTATTCCTTTTATTATAATTATTAGTGCTTTTCATCTTTTCTTCTCAACTAGACTAAGAGCTCCAGATAGGATTCATGGATGATTCACCTTGATATTCCCAAAGATAACACATTTCTTCACATTTGCACTGAATATTAACATCAAATGCATGCTGACTATTCCATAAATATTTATTAAGTAAATTAATAAAGGGAGATAGCTGGACCCAACAAGATAACATCAAATAGAGTTCAACAGGCCAGGCATCGTGGCTGATGCCTATAGTCCTAGCACTTTAGGAGGCTGAGATGGGTGGATCCCTTGAGGTCAGGAGTTCAAGACCAGCCTGGCCAACATGGCGAAATCTGTTTCTACTAAAAATACACCAATTAGCTGGACATGGTGGCAGACCTCTGCAATCCCAGCTAGCTGGGAGGCTGAGGCAAGAGAATCACTTGACTCCAGGAGGCGGAGGTTGCAGTGAGCCGAGATCACACCACTACACTCCAGCCTGCGCAACAGAATGAGGCTCTGTCTCGGAAAAAAAAACTAAAAAAAAACTAGAGTCCAACAACCTCACACAATGTGCACATCTTTAGGTTAAGTGTTCTTTGCAGTTAAAAACAGCAATTTTTGAAGTCAGCAGAAGCAAATAATTAGATGCCAAACATTTAACCCAATCTAAAGTATCCAAAATCCAGGAAGTAACACAGATATCAACTAAGGGTGAAATTGCTGTAGTAAACCACGGTAATAGGGAGCCAGGTTGCATAGGAGAGATGGGTTTGGAAGGGCACAGGCCAAGACGTAGCCTATAACTTTCTGTGATTTTGAGGAAGTACGCTTGCCTCTCAAAGCCAGTCCTCACGTCACTACTCTGAAGATAGTAATTTCCCTATGATTGTTATGGGGTGTATATACATATGCTATATACAGGGTAACTGAAACAGAAGAAGCCCTGAATAAAAAATAACTTTTAACTGTTATAGCAATGAGATGAAATAGTATGCAAACATTAAAATGATTACTCTGAAGACCATGTAGCAACACGTCTTGTTATATATCAGTAAATATATTTTACTGATTCATTATTGTTAGTATATAATTTAAGATATTTGGCTGGGCAAGGTGGCTCACGCCTGTAATTCCAACACTTTGGAAGGTCAAGGTGTGTGGGTTGCTTTGAGCTCAGGAGTTCAAGACCAGCCTGGGCAACATGACCCTGTCTCTACAAAAAATACAAAAAAGTAGTCAGTGGTGGTGGTACATGCCTGTAGGCACAGCTACTCAGGAGGCTGAGGCAGGAGAACCACTTGAGCCCAGGAGGTCAAAGCTGCAGTGAGCCGAGATCACGCCACTGCACTACAGCCTGGATGACAAAGTGAGACCTTGTCTGCAAAAAAAAGAAAAAATATTAACATACCAAATCTAAAAAAATTATAAATGTATTACATATTAATAATACACCATTAAATAAGAGAAAGCAGAATAAAAACTATATAAAACTGCTAGTTATACAACAATATAATAAATTATGTGTACTTGTTAACAAGATCAAAAGGCAATCTGGCTGGGCAAGGTGGCTTAAGCCTATAATCCCAGCACTTTGGGAGACCGAGGCGGGTGGATCACTTGAGCCCAGAAGTTCAAGATCAGCCTGGCCAACACGGTGAAACCCTGTCTCTATTAAAAATATAAAAATTAGCCAGGCATGGTGGCATATGCTTGTAATCATAGCCACTCAGGAGGCTGAGGCATGAGAAACACTTGAACTCAGGAGGCAGAAGTTGCAGTGAGCTGTGATTGTGCCACTGCACTTCAGTCTGGGCAACAGAGCGAGACCCTATCTTAAAAAAAAAAAAAAGATTGAAGGCATTATAAAAATAAGAATATAGTTATTCATTACTACAGATGCCTCAGAAAGAAAAAGGATTGATCATAAGTTATAATGAACTAGTATGAACAATTATATGCCAACAAATTGGATAATCTAGAAGAAATTGGTAAATTCCTAGAAGCATGTATACAACCTATCAAAACTGAAACAGGAAAAAATAGCCTAAACTGACAATTCACAAATGAGACTAAATTAGTAATCAAAAACCTTCCAACAGGCTGGGTGCAGTGGCTCATGCCTGTATTCCCAGCAATCTGGGAGGTTGAGGCAGGCAGATTGCTTGAGTTCAGGAGTTCAAGACTAGTCTGGGTAACATAGCAAAACCCCATCCCTACTAAAAACACAAAAAAGTAGCTAGGCATGGTGTGCGCCTGTAGTCCCAGCTACTCAGGAGGCTGAGGTGGGAGAATCACCTGAGCCTGGTAGGTTGAGGCTACAATGAGCTGAGATCATGCCACTGCACTCCTGGGCATGATTAGGTGACAGAGTGAGACCCTGTCTGAAAAACAAAAAATCTTCCAACAGAGAAAAGCCCAGGACCAGATGGCTTCACAGGTGAATCCTAACAAACATTCAAAAAAAGAATTACTATCAATCCTTCTTAAACTCTTCCAAAAAATAAAAGAGGGACAACCTCCAAACCCATTTTATGAGGTCCACATCACCTTAATATCAAAGACAAAGAATAACACTAAGAAGAAAACCACAGGCCAATATACCTGGTGAACAGAGATGCAAAACTCCTCAAAAAAATACTAGCAAACTGAATTCAACAGCACATTAAAAGTATCATACACCACAACCAAGGGGGATTTATCCCTAGGATGCAAGGATGGTTCAACATATGCAAGTCAATGTGATATACCACATTAACAGATTGAAATATAAAAACTACATGATCAACTATAAAAATTACTGCATCATTTCAATAGATGCAGAAAAAACATTAGACAAAATTCAACATCCATTCATGATAAAAGCTCTTAACGAAATAAGTATAGAGGGGACATACTTCAGCATAATAAAGATCACATATGTATTTCCATGAACAGTTCACAAAAGTAAAAAAAAAAAAAAAAAAAAACCATATATGAAAGGCCATAGCTAACATCATAATCAATAGGGAGAAACTGAAAGGTTTATCTCTAATATCTGATCTTAGCTACAAATGCCCACTAACACCACTTCTATTCAACATAGTACTAGAAATCCTAACCAGAACAATTAGACAAGAAAAAGAAATAAAAGGCACTGAAATCAGAAAAGAAGAGGTATAATTACCTCTGTCTGCAGACCAGCCTGGGCAACATAGCTCCCCCCATCTCTACAGTAAAAAAAGTTTTCAATCAACTAGGCATGGTGGTGTGTGCCTAAAGTCCTAGCTTTTGGGGAGGCTGAAGCAGGGGGATAACTTAAGCACAGGAGTTAAGATGTTGCAGTAAGCTATGGTCATGTCACTACACTCTAGCCTGGGCAACAGAGCAAGACCCTCAAGAAATAAAAAAGAAAATGAGGGGCGTGTGTGTATGTGCATATATAAATGTGTGTATGTGTGTGTATATATAGATATATATGTAATATTCAATGGACTATTATTTAGCCTTAAAAAAAGAAGGAAATTCTGCAACATGGGTGAACCTGAAGGACATTATGCTAAGTAAAATAAGCCAGACACAGAAAGACAAATAATGCATGATCTCACATATGTAGATTTAAAAATAGTTGAACTTACAGAAGCACAGAGTAGAATGGTGGTTGACAGGAGTTGGGGGATGGGGGAATTGGGGAGATGTTGGTCAAAGGGTACAAAGTTTCCATTACGCAGGATAAATAAATTCTGTGTATCTAATGTACAGCATGGTGACTATAGTTAACACTGCATTGTATACTTGAAATTTGCTGAGAGTAGATCTTGTCTTCTCGCCACACACACATACGCCTACACATACGGGGGTAACTATGTGAAGTGATGGATATGTTAACTAGCTTGATGTGATGATCATTTCACAATGTACATGCATATCAAACCATCAAGTTACACCTGTTAATTACATACAATTTCTATTTTTCAATTATACTCCACTAAGTTTTTTTTTTTTTCCCTATAAAGTAGAGACAGGGGTTTCGTTGTTTTGCTCAGGTTGGTTTCTAACTCCTAGGCTCAAGGAATTCTCCCACCTTGGCCTCCCAAAGCGCTGGGATTACAGGTGAGAGCCACCGTGACTGGCTCTTTTACAAAGGTTTATTGGGTAGGAGGAGGTGGCTCATGCCTGTGATCCCAACTGCTCAGAAGGCTAAGGTGGGAGGATGGCTTGAGGCCAAGAGTTTGAGACAAGCCTGAGCAACATCACAAGACCTGTCTCTAAAAAAATTTGTAAAAATATTTAGCTCGTTGTGGTGCATGCCTGTAGTCCCAACTACAGGAAAGATCCCTTGTAGGGAGAAGGATCCCTTGCACCCGGAGGTTCCAGCTGCAGTAAACTATGATCCTACCACTGTACTCCAGCCTGGGCAACTGAGCAAGACCCCGTCTCTAAAACAAACAAACAAACAAGCTTTTAAAAAAAGATTACAGTTGTTTAATGTTGAATCAGTTAGGACTCTTTGTTACTGTTATGGTGGAAAAGAATCTGAACTTGAACTAACTTGGGCCAAAAATGGAATTTATTTGTTCCCAGATCTCAGGGAAGGATTGAGCAATACAGCTATAGAACGGCAGGAATCCAGCTGGCCCACGGAACAACTGGGACCAGGCGTTTCAACATCTTCAGGAGCCTCTTCCATCTCCAAATCTTGCTGTTGGCCTCATTCCTATTCACCACAATAAGATTTGTCTACAGGAAGAAAGCAGGCCTCCCCAATGCACAGTTTCCAACTTCTGCCCCCAAAGAGGGAATCCCTATGTTCCCTCTTCTCAAACAAGGGTGCTCCTCAGTGAATGTGCGCTGCTGCACCCATATCAATTGCTTTTCAGCCAATGTCTGTCCTCATTGGCAGGTACCCGGACCTCCCTGATTGTTACAGATATTGATAATCACCCCTGGAATCAGGTTCAAATATCCCAGAGAAGAGGATCGTTGGTATTGCTTTTCTCTAATCAGCCCTAGGCAGGGCCAGGCCATGTCAGAGCACAGCTGCTCCCACAGGAATCACCAGGTCAAAGGTACAGAAAGAGTGATTCCCAGAAGGAGGGTTGGTACTGGGCAGATCAAAAAAAGACATGCTGGCTGGGCACAGTGGCTCACGGCTGTCATCCCAGCATTTTGGGAGGCTGAGGTGGGAGGATCACCTGAAGCCAGGCGCTTGAGACCAGCCAGAGCAACAAAGTGAGGCCTCCACACACACACACACACAAATATATATATGTGTGTGTGTATATATATAGTCTGGGCATGGTGGTACATACCTATAGTGCCAGCTACTTGGGAGGCTGAGATGAGAGGATTGTTTGAGCCCAGGAGGTCAAGAATGTAGTGGGCCCTGATACTGCCACTGTACTCCAGCCTGGGCCACAGAGTGGGACTCTGAAAAGAAAGAAAGAGAGAAAGAAAGAGAGAGAGAGAAGGAAAGGAAGAAAGAAAGAGGGAAAGAAAGGGGGGGGGGGGGGAGGGAGAGAGGGAAGGAAGGGAGGGAGTCTACTATAAGTGTACTTGTAGTTTTTATTTTCCAAAATTTTAAATTTCCAAAATTTAAAAATTATTATAACTTTTAAAAGGAAAAAAATAATTTTAAGTACCAAAAGCCCCATCTTTCTTAGTTTTACTTCTACTCTGTCTTAGAATGCCATCAGCATCTCTGTCCCATCTACAAATAAACATGGTCACACTGTGTTAGAAATTCTCTAAGAAACAGGGGGCTATTGATAGCCAGCTTAGTGTTACCTTTCACCTACCCTGGTTAAGCAACAAAATAAGTCACTCATTTGATGTTACAACAGGTTCCTGTTTGATGTATCCAGTTTCCTCTAAAATTTTCAGCATTTGGGTTAAATTTTATTCAGAGTGATAGCCACACTTAATCTCCCCAAGGCACTAACCAGAAGAAAATCAGGCCCTAACTTTGCTATCCAGGCCCATCCAGACATCCTAATCTTTTCCCTCAGCATATGTAGAGAATTCAAAAACTAACTTGCATACAAATGCAGATAATCTATTTCCAGGTTCTATCTAAAGCCTTTTAGTAAGATCTTCCAAATTCTTACTTTTGAATATCCCCTAGCAATGAAAGATAACTTGACTGCTGAGATATCATTCATAGAAGAAATGAGAAAAATGATTAATTTCTGAGCATTTTCAATTTCATACACACTTAAGCTCATAATTGAGTGGTTGATTTCTAGTTCTTCCAGGTACAATCACACCACAGAGAAATGGTTTTAAAGATTAAGTTTTAGTGAGAGACTAATAAATTTTTCAGGCCAGCTCTCAAGACTTTCTCAATTTTCTACATACTATTAAAGAACAATACATGCCCAGTGATTAGAATGCATGCTAGTGCCCCTGGGCATAGAAACATCTGGATAACAAAATGGAGTCTGCCTTAAGTGTCCAAACAGCAAGCTAACAAAAATGAAAACAGCAAGCAGATAAACAGAACAATCCGGGGGTAGCAGCCATGATCCAGATTAATCCATTACCATGACAGCACACATCACAGAAACTTCCAGAGGGTGTTCAGGGCACATGTTCCATGAGAAATGCTTGATCCCTTTGTGGCTTGCTTCTTTCCTTAGTGTTTGCAGTGGGAATGTATGCCCTGGTTATGGGCCTTTTCAAAAACTCAGCAGAAAAGCTCTCTGCCAGGCCGCGTGCACAGCACAGTAGAGAAAACACTATTGCAGATTGCTAGTTTAAATGAAGGCTACCCAAATAAACTAGCAAACTAAGATGCAAAAGTTAGAAGTACGCCCAATCCAACCTGCTAGAGAAGTAGGACCATAAATGTCATAAAGAATTGTAGACTAGGATTGTTTTATAAAAATTAATTTTAAAGACTGAATGTGGTGGCTCATGCCTGTAATCTCAGCACTTCGGGAGGCTGAGGTGGGTGGATCACTTGAGGTCAGGAGTTCAAGACCAACCTGGCCAACATGGTGAAACCCCTGCCTCTACTGATAACACAAAAACTAGCCGGGTGTGATGGTGCATACCTGTAATTCCAGCGACTCAGAAGCTGAGGCAGGAGAATTGCCTGAACCCGGGAAGTGGAGGTTGCAGTGAGCCAAGATCATGCCACTGCACTCCACCCTGGGTGACAGAGTAAGACTCTGTCTCAAACACACACACAAACACACACACACACACACACGCACAATTAATTTAAAATTTTGTGCACAGGCCCAGGCATGATGGCTCATGCCTATAATCCCAGCACTTTTGAGGCCAAGGCAGGAGGATCACTTGAGGCCAGAAGTTTGAGACCAACCTGAGCAACATAGTAAGATCCCATGTCTCTACAAAAACATTCACAAAAATTAGCCGGTTATGATGTCATGCATCTTTAATCTTAGCTACTTGGGTGGCTGAGGCGGGATGATTGCTTGAGCCCAGGAGTTCGTGGTTGCATGAGCTATGATCATGCCACTGCACTCCAGCCTGTGTAACAGAGCAAGACCCTGTCTGAAAAAAAATAAAAATAAAAAAAATAAAAAAATAAAAAAATATATATATATATATGCATAGGCAGCTAATTCTAGAGTTTATAACTTTCTTCAACACTGCTTTTTTTTTTTTTTTAAATATTACAATGGCATCTGTCCAATTCTCCACAGGGAAAAGTGTCATGGTCTTTTATCAGATGAAAGGCGCACTCTGGATTTCAGTCAACATGATAGAACACTGTACCCCTCCAGATTCACGCCCTAAGTGTTTGGGAATTAAAGTCTCCCAATCTTTTTCTTCTTATTAAATCACAAGGGCCCCACTGACATGGTGATTAGCAGTTCTGGCCTGGAAAAAAATAAATAAATAAAGAATTCTAGCACAGCTGCAAGAAAACAAACAAAAAGAACAGCTGGGAAGACCTGGTCTATTTTTGCTTTGCATTTAGTTGGCAAAACAAAATTCCCTTCTGGAAGAATTCCCACCACTTTATTCCACCACATTTATCATCTCCCTTTTTCTATTTCTTTTTATTCATTTTTTTTTCTTTCCTTAATACTACTGTCTTTTTCTTCACCAGGTATTTCCTTATTTTTTCATTCATTTAACAAATATACATTGCACGCCTAGTATAGGCGAGATACTTTGCCAGACACTGTAGGACGTATAAAGATAAGTTAAACATGAGTTCTGACATCCAAAACCTTATTATCCTAATAGACAGTGTGACTGGTACGTAAATAAGTCAAATCAAAAGTAAAAAGTGGCCGGGCGCCATGGCTCATGCCTGTAATCCCAGGACTTTGGGAGGCCGAGGCAGGCAGATCACTTGAGGTCAGAAGTTCGAGGCCAGCCTGGCCAACATGGAGAAACCCCATCTCTTCTAAAAATACAAAAATTAGCCAGGCATGGTGGCAGGTGCCTATAATACCAGCTACTTGGGAGACTGAAGCACAAGAATCGCTGGAACCCAGAAGGCGGAGGTTGCTGTGAGCCAAGATCGCGCCACTGCACTCCAGCCTGGGTGACAGAGCAAGTCTCTGTCCCAATAAAAAATTTAAAAAAGTAAAAGGTAGATGATAAGAGAGAAAATAAATATAAAGTGACATAGAAACTCAGGAGAGGGACTCATTCCAGTTTGAGGGCTTAGCGAAAGTCCGTAGAGAGGCGCCTGAATAAACGGCATTCTGGGCAGAAAACAAAACAGAACAAACAAACAAAAAAAAACCCAGCATGAGCAAAGGCAATAATCGCTAAAAAAACACAGAGCGATTGAATTTGACTAGAGCATCAGTCCTCAAGATGTGGTCCTGGACCATTAGGACCAGCATCATTTGATATCTTGTTACATATGTAAATCCTTAAACCCCACCCCAGGTCTACTGAATCAAAGATCTGTGGTAGGACCCAGCAATTTATGATGTAACAAGCCCTCCAAGAGATTCTGGTGTGTATTCAAGTTTGAGAGTCACTGAATCAAGGTATAGGATACCCAGGGTGGGAAATCTGCTTGAAAAGTAAGATTGGAATAAATAAAAGAAAATCAACTTTAAAAGGATGGTTGGGTGCCAGCTTTGACAGCATATACACTAAAGTTAGAATGACACAGAGATCAGCATGGCCTCTGCAAAAGGATGAGATGCAATTTTGTGAAGCATTCTAATATTTTTTAAAAGGAAGGTGGAAAAAATAGACAAATAGGACTACATAAAACTTAAAAACCTATGTGTGTCAAAGAACATAAGCAACAAAGTAAAAAGGGAACCTGCAGAATGGATTGAAATAGCAGCAAGTCATACCTGAAAAGGGGTTAATGTGCAGAATGTATAAAGAACTCCTACAACTCAACAAAAACAATCCCCAATTTTTAAAAGGACAAAGGACTTGAATAGACATCATAGACATCTCTAAAGACGATATACAAGGCCAGGCGTGATGGCTTACGCCTGTAATCCCAGTACTTTGGGAGGCTGAATCAGGTGGATGACTTGAGATCAGGAATTCGAGACCAGCCTGGAGTTTAGTAGAGGTGAAACCCCACCTCTACTAAAAATACAAAAATTAGCCAGGCGTGGTGGCACATGCTTGTAGTCCCAGCTACTTGGGAGGCTGAGGTAGGAGAATTGCTTGAACCCAGGAAGTGGAGGTCACAGTGGGCCCATGTTGCACCACTGCACTCCAGCCTAGGTGACAGAGTGAGACCCTGTCTCAAAAAAAAAAAAAAAAAAACCCACAAAAATGATACACAAATAGCCAACAAGCATATGGAAAGATGCTCAATATCACTAGTCACCAGGGAAATGCAAATCAAAACCTCAATGAGATATCACCTCACACTCGTTAGGACAAGTACTATTAAAAACAAATTAAAAACCCAGAAAATAACAAGGCCAGGATGTAGAGAAATCAGCATCCTTGCACACTGTTGGTGGGATTATAAAATGTTGCAACCTCTATGGAAAACAGTAGGCAGTTTCTCAAAAAATTAAAAATAGCACTATTATGATTCAGCAATTCCACTTCTGGGTATGTATCCAAAAGAATGGAAAGAGGAGGAGTCTCAAAAAGATATTTGCATACCCATGTTCACAGCAGCATTTATCCATGGTAGCCAAGAGGTGAAAGCAATCTAAGCATTTACCAAAGGATAACTGGATAAACAAAATGTGGTCTATGCATACAATGGAATATTATTCAGCCTTAGAAAGGAAGAAAATCCGGCTGGGCGCGGTAGGTAGCTCACCTCTGTAATCCCGGCACTTTGGAGGCCAAGGTGGGTGGATCACCTGAGGTCGGGAGTTCAAGACCAGCCTGACCAACCTGGAAAAACCCCATCTCTACTAAAAATACAAAATTAGGCAGGCATGGTGGCACATGCCTGTAATCCCAGCTAACTCGGGAGGCTGAGGCAGGAGAATCTCTTGAAGCCGGGAGGTGGAGGTTGCGGTGAGCCAAGATCACGCCATTGCACTCCAGCCTGGGCAACAATAGCAAAACGCTGTTTCAAAAAATAAATAAATAAACAAAAAAAAAAAAAAAAAAAGGAAGGAAGGAAAAAAATCCTGTTACATGCTACAACATGAGGAACTTTGAGAATATTATGCTAAGTGGAATAAGCCAATTGCAAAAAGATGAATACTGTATGATTACACTAATATGAGGTAGTCGTCAAATTTGTAGAAACAAAAAGTAGAATGGTGGTTACCAAAGGATGAGGCGAGGAAAAGGGGGAGTTATTATTGAATGGGTATAGAGTCTCGAATTTGCAAGATGAAAAAGACTGGGAGATCTGTTTCACAACAATGTGAATATACTTAACAATATTAAAATGCACAACTAAAAATGGCTAACATGGTACATTTTATGTTATGTGCTTTTTTAATATCAGTTTTTTTGAAACAGGAAGGTGGACTAATTGAGGGCTTGAAATTCTAACACCTTTTCCTTCCATCGGTCAATTAAGAGTCTATTAATCCTTTGTTTTATTACATTTGATCTTGAGCTCTTATTTGTTGGAAGTATTTTTTTTTTTATTTTTGCTTTTGTTTTTACTATTACTTCAATCTTTTTGTGATAGGTCTCTTCAGATTTTCTATTTCTTCTTGGATCAGTTTAGATAGTTTGTGTCTCTTTAAAAATCTGTCTATTTCATATCTGCTGTCTGATTTATTTGCATACAATTGTTCAAAATATCCCCTCACAATTTTTGTTATTTCTGTAGGGTCAGGAGTCATGTGCCCTCTTTCAGTCCTAATTTTAGTAATCAAGTCTTCTTTTTTTTCTTGGTTAGTCTAGCTAATATTTTGTCAATTTTGTTGGTCTTTCCAAAGATTAACATTTTGTTTGGTTGATTTTCTCTCTTGTTTTTCTATTCTGTGTTTCACTTATTTCCGTTAGAGTCTTTATTATATCCTTCCTTCTGCTTGCTTTTTGGTTTAGTTTTTCCTTCCTTTTCCAGTGTCTTAAGGTGAAAGTTTAGATTATTGATTTTATTTTATTTTATTTATTTATTTTTTTATGAACAAGTGTAACTCTTTACTAAGATAGAATTGTTCTTATTCAAGAAATAGATGAAAATGGTTAAGTACAATTAAATGGCTCCATAAGTCTTACAATGAGAACAACAGTCCTGCCAGTTGTTCTTTCCAGAGGCAAACACTTTTCATTCTCTTAGTTTTTCCTTCTGTTAGTTACCTTCATGGGTTTTTCCAAATTGTTATTTTTTTAGTTTTTCAAGTGAATGCATATATTAATACATAAAATTTTTAAAAGCCTCTTCAGTTTATAATGCATCCTAACAGTCCCCTGCCCCATCCCTCCTCATTCTCCAGAGCAATGACTTTTAACTCTTCCAGCAATGTCTTCTGTTTTTTTCCTCATATAACTACTTAGTCGTTTCTTGATTATTTTATACATTATATAGTGATTTCTGGATATGACAGGTGAGGATTTAGCTCTTACACCATCACTATCTTTACTTCCTCCCATATTGTCCCAAAGTGGTTACCATATTTAGGGGCTAAGCAGTCACCACATCATTATGACTGTGTATGTATTGCTCCTTGTTGAGAAAAACAGCGTATTATGCTCTTTCTATCCTGTACTTCTTTCTGCCCTAGAATTAATGATTGCCTAACCAACCCTTTCCCCTTATTTTTTTACTTTTGCTTTATCTTCAATGAACTTCTTTCCAAATGCCCCAAATCTGGCAATAACTTTTTATTTTTAAGAGAAGGGATCTCACTAAGGTAGCCAGGCTGGTCTGGAACTCTTGGGCTCAAGCCATCCTCTTGCTGAGCCTCCTGAGTAGCTGGGACTACAGGCATGTGCCATTCCACCCAGCTAACCTACTAATATTTTTACTGTTTCTTTTTAAGCCAGCTCCATAGCTGGAATATTGCCTGTGTTGGATCTTATTTGCTGGATCTATGTCATTCTCTGGTTTGTGTACTCCTTCACTTTGCTGGAGTATTTTCTCCAACAGCTTCCCAAAAAAGGGTACATAGAGGTAACCCCTGAGTCTTTGCTTGTCTAAAAATGTATTTTACCTTCACCCTTGATTATTTGGGTGAATATAGATTTATCCGTTGAAAATAACTTTCTAGAATTCTGAAGGCATGGTTCCATTGTTTTCAGATTCCTTTTCAAGACAAGGTCTCTTCTGTCACCCAGGCTGGAGTGCAGTGGCACAATTACGACTCACTGCAGCCTTGGACTCATGGGCTCAACTGATCCTTCCATCTCAGCTCCCTGAGTAGATGGGAATACAGGTGTGTGCCACAATGCCCAGCTAATTTTTGTGTTTTTTGTAGAGGTGGGGCTTTGCCATGTTGCCCAAGCTGGTCTCAAGTGATCCACCTGCCTTGGCCTCCCAAAGTGCTAGGATTACAGGTGTGAGCCACTGTGCCCAGCTAGTTTTTCTTTTATTCTCTCTCTACTTCCTTCATTTCTTAAAGGCATCTCAAACTCAGTGGGCCCAAAACCAAAGTCAAACTCCATCAGAATATCCTGCTACTTACAACTTTAAAATATATCTTAAATCACAATTTCTTACTACATGCAACCCTTTGGTTCAAGTAACCATCATCCCTCACTTGAACTTAGAATTGGTTTTCCTGCTTCTGTATTTTTTTAAATTATAGAATATTTCAAATAAACCATGTGTGGTTTTATTCTTTTTACTACATAAAAAGAATGAAGATGTGCCAGGTGTGGTGGCTCATGCCTGTAATCTCAGCACTTTGGGAAGCTGAGGTGGGCGAATCACTTGAGGTCAGGAGTTTGAGACCAGCCTTACCAACATGGTGAAATCCCGTCTCTACTAAAAATACAAAATACAAAAATTTATCCGGGCATGGTGGCGTGCACTTAGTCCTAGCTGCTTGGGAGACTGAGGCAGGAGAATTGCTTGAATTTGGGAAAGTGGAGGTTGTAGTGAGCTGAGATTGCACCACTGCACTAAAAAAAAAAAAAAATTATATATTATATATATATAATATATATATGAAGCGCTTATATACTTAAACATGGAATTGCTTTAAGTGTTTGGCATTCGCTGTTCCCGTGCATGCCAGCAGCTTCTTACTGCAAACACCTGGGACTTACTATAGAGCAGTTGGAGTACGTTCCGCCCACACACAGGACAGGGAGCTGACAACCAAGGAGAGAGGGGAATCAATACTCCAGTTTTCTCCCCTCCATTTCCCTGTATCTCAGCAGTATGGAGCTTGTTACCAGTGAGAACCTGTTTGCTGACTTTAAACTGGTTTTCTTACCTTCTCAGTTCAGTTTTTCCATACCTCAACTGATGCTTTCTGGTATGACCTAGCAAATAAACTGTTTTCACTGAAATTTCAGTCTTGGAATCTACTTTGGGTTCCCCAATCTAAGACAGAAACATACTCATTTTCCCATCACTGGACTTCCAGGTTGTTTTCAATTTTTCACTGTTACAAACAAGGCTGCAACATTTATCTGCAAACCTCTGGATATACAAGTAGGAAGCTTTTGGTATTTCCACTAGTGAAACTGCTCAGTTGAAGGGTATGTGGATCCTTCATCTTTAATAAATATTACCAACATTTGAAAAGCCCGACAATGTCAAGGACTGGCAAGGGTGTCACATGTGATGGGTGTGGAAAGGCAGCTCACTGTAGCAAGTGGGCCACTTGTTTTTATTCCCCACTACCCTTGACTCTATCAGATACCATTTATGAAACATTCTTGCTATAAATAAGTGCTTCTCCTAGATTATTGATTTTAGATCTTTCTTCTTCATTAATATTGGCATTTCAGCTATAAATTTCCCTCTAAGCGGTGGGTTAGCTGCATCCCGTAAGTCTGGGTATGCTGTGTTTTTATTTTCACTCATCTCAAACTATTTTCTAATTTCTCTAATTACTGAGATTCAGCCATTTTTCTTGAATACATACTTCCTGAATTCCTGCCAGCATTTGAATAATTTCCAGAGTCCTAAAAAAGTTGATTCTTCCCATTTTTGCCAGGTTTCTCATTATCTTCATAAAGGAGAAATTTTTCAGAGGTCCTTTCTCTGACATTTTTGCTGACATCTTCCTTCTTTTTTCCTTCCTTCCTTCCTTCCTTCCTTCCTTCCTTCCTTCCTTCCTTC
>NC_045438.1:52339517-52374880 GCF_002776525.5 Piliocolobus tephrosceles
TCCTTCCTTCCTTCCTTCCTTCCTTCCTTCCTTCCTTCCTTCCTTCCCTCCCTCCCTCTCTTTCTTTCTTCTTTCCTTTCTCTCTCTGAAACAGAATCTCGCTCTGTCACCCAGACTGGAGTGCAGCGGCGTGATCTCGGATCACTGCAACTTCCGCCTCCAGGTTCAAGCGATTCTCCTGCCTCAGCCTTCTGAGTAGCTGGGATTACAGGCGCCTGCCACCACACCTGGCTAACTTTTGTATTTTTAGTAGAGACAAGGTTTCATCATGTTGGCCAGGCTGGTCTCAAACTCCTGACCTCAAATGAGGAGTTCACTTGGCCTCCCACCTTGGCCTCCCAAAGTGCAGGGATTACAGGTGTGAGCCACCGCAGCTGGCCAGACATCATTTTCTCTTGCATTTCAAATCTGGCTGGGAGCTTTCCTCCTTCAGCTCAGTGGTATCCCCATGGCCTGAGACAAGGTCTCTGGCCTCTTTTCTCTGAACTTCACTGTCCTAGTCACCTGGGACTGCCGTAACAAAATACTATAGACTGGGTGGATCATACAGCAGACATTTAGTTCTCACAGTTCTGGCAGATGGGAAGTTGACCTCACTGAGGAACTAAATAGGCAACCACCCTGATCTTGGACTTCTTACATCATTAATTCAAATGCAAACGGATTTACTCTGAGGGAAACTGATGAACATTTTTCTTGGCTTTATGCTGGGGGCAGTACTAGGAGATTTCACCCCATGAGGTCACTCTCAGTTCCTCTCTCCTCCTTTCTGTTACCTTTCACCCAGTCCCTGAGATAAGGCAGGTTTGGAACCCACCGAGATGATTCCATCATTCCCTGCGCTTAGTCTGAAGCAATTCAAGACCATGGTTCCTGCTGATTGAGTGGCAAGAACATTGGCTTTAGAGCTGAACGTAAATTGGCCTAAACTCAGCTGTGCCACCCACTGCATAGGTCCCTGGCAAGTCCCTTACCATCCTTGAGCCTCAGTTTACTTTTCTGTAAAATGGGGGTAATACTATTCACTTTAGGGAGTTCCTAAAAAGATTAAATGAAGTAATGTATGCATTTGAAGTGCCTAAGAGACTGCCAAACTTCTAGATGGGGCTTGATAATAATTATGCCTCAGTATTAGGCAGTAAGGGTGATTTACATAGCCTTGTCAATAATCTTTTCCTTTATTAAATAAATAGTTCTCTCTGAAAGTTATTTTATTATTATTATTACTTTTTGAGATGGAGTTTTTATCTTGCTGCCCAGGCTAGAGGGCAATGGCGCAATTTTGGCTCACCGCAACCTCCGCCTCCTGGGTTCAAGCGATTCTCCTGCCTCAGCTTCCCGAGTAGCTAGGATTACAAGCATGTGCCACCACACCCAGCTAATTTTGTATTTTTATTAGAGACAGGGTTTCTCCATGTTGGTCAAGCTGGTCTTGAACTCCCAACCTCAGGTGATCCGCCCGCCTTGGCCTCCCAAAGTGCTGGGATTACAGGTGCGAGCCACTGCACCAGGCCCTGGAAGTTATGTCTTATATTTAATTTCAATTCCAGACTGTATTTATTTTTTATTTTATTTATTTACTTTTTGCTGAGACGGAGTCTTGCTCTGTCACCCAGGCTGGAGTGCAGTGGCATGATCTCAGCTCATTGCAATCTCTGCCTCTTGGGTTCAAGTGATTCTCCTGCCTTAGCCTCCCGAGAAGTTGGGATTACAGGTGCATGCCACCATGCCCGGCTAATTTTTTTTGTATTTTTAGTAGAGACAATGTTTCGTTGACCAGGCTGGTATCAAACTCCTGACCTCAGGTGATCCGCCCACCTCGGCCTCCCAAAGTGCTGAGTTTACAGGTGTGAGCCACTGCATCCCAGATTGTATTTAACGCCTTTCATTCAGTCTTAGCTGGAAAAGTAGAAAAGAAAAAGGAAAAGAAATGGCTGCTAACGCTGCTACCAGAACACTTCCCAGCCTGTTTCAAAGCTATCCCTTTGTCGCCTTATCATTAATCTAGATGTCTTTGCTCAGCTCACTCTGCTCTCCGTCTCTTTACTCCTCCTTTGGAAATCCTTTGCCCACTTTTGTGCTGCTCTTTCTTCCATCTCTTCCTATGTGTATTAACTGATGTATTTTGCAGGTCAGTGGACTGTAAAGGTCAAAGTCTGTGTCTCTGAGACTTGGATTCAGCTGTCAGCCCCCAGCCTCTTAGACAATTCAAGACAGGGTTAAAGTTGCACTCAGAGACAATGAGGCTGCAAGAGAAACAAAAGCTGGATTTGACAGGCAACTGAGACAGCTGGAGATGACAAAAACAATCTCCTTAGACTGATTTTTCCTGAGGTCAAAAGACTGGGGAGGGTGGGGTAGAGCAAGGAGTGTTCAAGAATAACTGTAAACATGAGACTTGCACACACGTAACACACGGGTCAGAAAATGCTGGGCCTTTTTCATTAATTTTCACAAAAGATTCCCTCAGACTTTTCAGTCTCTTTTTTAAGTAACAGATGCATGCCCTAAATCCCATTCATTCACTTTCCTGTATTTGTTTATTTTTCATTATCTCCCCTACCCGATTTATTAGGCACTTAATTGTCATATTCCCTTTTGTTACTGGTTTCTTTGCCATTTTTCTGACTGGTCACTCTTGTCCTCATTACAGATCTTTCAAGGCCATTTATTTGATATAATGAAAAGAATGAAGTTTGGAATCTGATGGTTCAGCCACTAGGAGTTGCACAACCTTCAACAAGTGACAATAGGCCTATTTCACAATGAACTCCCAGAGCTGTTAGAGCTCTGAAGCACAACCAACCTTTACTTAGCAAGGCCTGCTCTTGGAGTTGGTGTTATGGTTTGAGTTCTGCCCTCCCCAAATTTATATTCCTAAAATTTCTAACCCCCAATGTGGAATGTGGTGGCATTTGGAGATGGGCATTTATGAGGTGTTAATAATTAGGTTTAGATGCAGACGTGAAGGTGGGGCACTCATGATGGGATTAGTGCCCTTATAAGAAGAGACACAAGACAGCTCGGTCTCTCTCTCCCCCTCCTCTTCCCCATGTGAAGAAACAAAGGGACGGGGCCATCTGCAAGCCAAAAGAGAATCTTCACCAGGAACCAAATAGGCCAGCACCCTGGTCTTGGACTTCCCAACCCCTAGAATTGTGAGAAATAAATGACTGTAGTTTAAACCACCCAGACTGTGGTATTTTTTCATGGGAGCCCCAGCTGACTAAGAAAACAGATTTTCAGGAATAAGGATGAGCTTGATTTTCCTCATGGCCAATGGCTGGCACTTGTGAGGATGAGAACTTGCACTCTATGTCTGTGGTGAAAATAGAGGTAGGTAGCACTGGGTGTTGTGGCTTACACTTGTAATTCCAGCTATTCTGGAGGCCAAGTTGGGAGGATTGCTTGAGCCTGGGAGTTTGAGCTCAGCCTGGGCAACATAGCGAGACCTTGTTTCAAAAGAAGAAAAATAGAGGTAGATAAGTTTCACTGTCCCAGGATGTACCATCAAACCTCTAGGCAATCTAGGGTCTTACCCCAATCAGAATCATTGGGGGCGTTGTTGTTTTTTGTTTTGGTTTTTGGCCTTTTTTTTTTTTTTTTTTGAGATGGAGTTTCACTCCTGTGGCCCAGGCTAGAGTGTAGTGGTGCGATCTCAGCTCACTGCAGCCTTTGCCTCTCAGGTTCAAGTGATTCTCCTGCCTCAGCCTCCTGAGTACCTGGGATTACAGGTGCCTGCCACCAGGCCCAGCTAATTTTTTGTATTTTGTTAGTAGAGACGGGGTTTCACCGTGTTGGGGAGCCTGGTCTTGAACTGCTGACCTCAGGTGATCTACTAATCTTGGCCTCTCAAAGTGTTGGGATTACAGGCGTGAGCCACCATGCCCTGATTTTTGGCTTTCATCATACTACCTCACATCCAGAGAGTCTATGATTAGGCCTGTGGTTTCTCCATGAAGTGGGCAGGAGTGAGAAGGGGGCCCTGAAATTGATTGGCTGCATACACTCTGCCAGGCACTCTCTGTGTCAGGCATTCTTCACACACACCATTCTGTCTGTTCATTCTGACAGTAATCCCATCAAGACGATGATAACAGCTCCATTTTAGAAAGGAAGAACCCGGTTTCAGCAGTCCTGCCCAAGCTTCCACAGTCACAAGGTGGAGCTAGGATTAGAACAATAACAAAAGAAGTTAGCATACGCTTGGAGGAAAAGAGAAAAAAAATGGCAACAGCTAATGTTTCTCTGCTGGGCTTAATGCCTTGCATCTTTTATCTCATGGAATCCTTTCAACAATCTTTTGTAGGTTGGCTTTTTTTTTTTTTTTTTTTTTTTTGAGATAGAGCCTTGCTCTGTCACCCAGGCTGGTGTGCAGTGGCACGATCTCAGCTCACTGCAACCTCCACCTCCCGGGTTCAAGCAATCCTCCTGCCTCAGTCTTTCAAGTAGCTGGAACCACAGGCACTTGCCACCATGCCTGGCTAATTTTTTTTGTATTTTTAGTGGAGACGGGGTTTTGTCATATTGGCCAGGCTGGTCTTGAACTCCTGACCTCAGGTGATCCACCTGCCTCAGTCTCCCAAAGTGCTGGGATTACAGGCCTGAGCCACCGCGCCTGGCTTAGATTGTCTTTTATATCCCCACTTCACATATGATAAAACAGAAATGAAAACGTAGAGACATTAAGCAATCCATCCAAGGTCACAAAGCAGTAAAGTCGGATCTGTCTGGCAGTAAAGGCTGTGATCTTGGCCACAGTATGACACTCCCTCATCCTTCCCCTCACAAAGTCCACACCCACTGTACATGTGTGCCACCCCTGCAACTCAGGTGCTCCTGTCACTTGCAATTTCTCTCTTTCCCTTTCAACTAATCTTGTTTTGTTTGTTTATTTTTTGTTTTGAGACCAAGTCTTGCTCTGTCATCCAGACTGGAGTACAGTGGCGTGATCTCGGCTCACTGCAACCTCTGCCTCCAGATTCAAGTCATTCTCCTGCCTCAGCCTTCCCAGTAGCTGGGACTATAGACACTTGTCACCATGCCCCACTAATTTTTGTATTTTTTGTAGAGACGGGGTTTCACCATGTTGGCCAAGTTGGTCTCAAACTCCTGACCTCAAGTGATCCACCCACCTGGGCCTCCCAAAGTGCTGGGATTACAGGCGTGGGCCACCGTGCCCAACCCTTTCAACTAATTTTATGAGACACACTCAACCTGACAAGGAAGATCCAGGCAAACCTCACTAATGCACATTGCTCATCTCTAACAACACAACCCAGCCAACATCACTGATGGAGAGAGAATCTCTTCCATAAATTAGAGCACAAAGTTGTTGAATCATAGTTAATTTATCTAAGAATAAACATTTCTGTTGGTTTCCGAACATTTTGATTTAGAAATTACACAGATTTAAAGGAAGCATTTATAGTCACTGCAATCACGCAGTGAATGTCAGATGCAGGTCCTAGTTATGAAGTACATTTGAAAGAAAGAAAGCTTTATCCGGTTTGAATTCGAGAAGCTTTAAAAAAAAATGCACAGCTAAGATAATCAGTAAAAAGAGGAGTTAGGATTTTTGAATACAAGGAAAGCCAGTTTCAACCTCATTTTATCCTCTGCCAGTCCCCCTATTAATTATCATAATGTTTTGCCAAGTCACCACAAGCTTTTGCTTGAATTAACCAGCCGTACTTTATTATGTCCAGAACACACACTAACAGAGACTGCAGAACAAATGGTAAAAATCAAGAGATAAAGGGAGGAAGGACAGCTCTGTATTACAGGTAGAAGAGTCTCTTCACTTCTGCAGATTGAGTTGGGAGAAACTGTGACTAAGAATAGCTACATGGCGGGGATTGGTCATGTGAGCCCACAGGCACTGGCAGCTGAGGTGGCTGCTGTCTGTCTAAGTTGCTTTCCGGTGGCTGACACTTAATTGTAATTGAGACAGAGTTCAGGTTTATTTTCTGCTCATTCCCTGCATCCTGCTCTTGTTCTCGATAAGCTTTTCCCCTGTCCTGGTGCTCACTGCACCCTCCATTTCCCAAGGAGTCCAGCTAGCCCCAACCATCTGATTAAGTGTTTTGTGTAGACGCGAGTCCTTGCTTCTGCTGGGTGCCTCTCTGTGTCAGCAGCAAATCAGCTTGCAGACCAGGGGTAGTGTTTCTGGAGGATCAGGTGAGGATGCCTGGACTCTGCACAGCTGGAAGCTGATCATGAGGTGATGGTACCTCTTGTTTCCATACGCAGCTTTATAGCAACAATCCCTTGGTTTCTCCCATTGGAAATCAGCTACAGATATGAGCCATGTAAGAATATAAGTACTGTAGGTTGGGTGAGGTGGCTCACACCTGTAATCCTAGCACTTTGGGAAGTCAAGGCGGGCAGATCGCTTGAGGTCAGAAGATCGAGACCAGCTTGGCCAACATGATGAAATCCCGTCTCTACTAAAAATATAAAAATTAGCTGGGCATGGTGGTGTACACCTGTAGTCCCAGCTACTTGGAAGGCTGAGGCAGGAGAATCACTTGAGCTGGGGAGGCAGAGGTTGCAGTGAGCCGAGATCATGCCACTGCACTGCAGCCTGGGAGACAGAGGGAGACTCTGTCTCAAAAAAAAAAAAAAGAAAGAAAGAAAGAAAGAAAAAAAAAGAATGTAAGCATTGGATGTCCTGGCCAGAGCAGAAAGGCAAGATAAAGAAATAAAAGGTGTCCAAATTAGAAAAGAGAAAGTCAAATTGTCCCTCTTTACTGTTGATATGATCTTATATCTAGAAAAACCCAGACTCCACCAAAAAACTCTTAAATCTAATAAATAAATTCAGTAACGTTGTAGGATACAAAATTGATGTACAAAATCAGTAGCATTTCTATGCACCAATAATGAACTAGCTGAGAAAGACATCATGAAAGCAATCCTATTTATAGTAGCTATAAAAAAAGAATAAAACACTCAGGAATATACATTCAACAAAGGAAGTGAAAGAGCTCTACAAAGAAAACTACAAAACACTGATGAGAGAAACCAAAGAGGACACATATAAATGGACTGACATCCCATGCTCATAAGCTGGAAGAAATAATATCATTAAAATTATCATATTGGCCAGGCATAGTGGCTCACACCTGTAATCCCAGCACTTTGGGAGGCCGAGGCAGGTGGATCACTTGAGGTCAGGAGTTCAAGACCAGCCTAGACAAACACAGTGAAAACCCCATCTCTACTAAAAACACAAAATTTAGCTAGGCGTGGCGGCATGTGCCTGTAATCCCAGCTACTTGGGAGGCTAAGGCACAAGAATCACTTGAACCAGAGAGGTGGAGGCTGCAGTGAGCCGAGATAGCACCACTGTACCCCAGCCTGAGAAACAGAGTGAGACTGTCAAAAAAAAAAAGACCATGTTGCCCACAGCAATCTAAGATTCAATGCAATCCCTATCAAAATACCAACATCACTTTTCACAGAATTAGAAAAAAAAGTCATAAAATTCCTGTGGAACCAAAAAGATCCTGAATAGCCAATGCAATTCTGAGAAAAAAAGAACAAAGCTGGAGGTATCACACTAGCTGACTTCAAAATATATTACAAGGCTATAGTAAACAAAACAGCATGGTATTAGTATAGCAGACACATAGACTGATGGAACAGAATACAGAATACAGAAATAAATACATGTATTTATAGCCAACTGATTTTCAATAAAAGTGCCAAGAAGATATACTGGGGAAAGGACACTGTCTTCAATAAATGGTGCTGAGGAATGAAAGTGGACCCTATCTCTCACCATATACAAAAATCAACTCAAGATGGATTGAAGACTTAAATATAAGACCCAGAACTAATAGAAGAAAACATAGGGAAAATACTTCAAGACATTAGTCTAGGCAGATTTTATGGCTAAGATCTCAAAAGAACAAAAAACTGAAACAAAAATAGACAAATACAACTATATTAAATGAAAAAGCTTCTGCACAACAAAGGAAACAATAGAGTGAAGAGACAACCTGTTGGATGGGAGAAATTATTTGCAAACACTCATCCTACAAGGGATTAATATCTTGAACACACAAGGAACTCAAATGAGTCAAGAATAAAATGTTTAAAAGTCCTGGCTGGGCACGGTGGCTCATGTCTGTAATCCCAGCACTTTGGGAGTCCAAAGTGGGCAGATCATGAGGTCAGGAGTTCAAGACCAGTGTGGCCAAAGTGGCTAAACACTGTCTCTACTAAAAATACAAAAATTAGCCAGGTGTGGTGGTAGTTGCCTGTAATCCCAGCTACTTAGAAGGCTGAGACAGGAGAATCGCTTGAACCCAGGAGGTGGAGGTTGCAGTAAGCCGAGATTGTGCATTGCACTCCAGCCTGGGCAACAAGAGCAAGACTCCATCTCAAAAAAAGGTCCCATTAAAAAGCGGGCAAATGGTCAGGCATGAGGGCTCATTCCTATAATCCTAGCACTTTGGGAGGCTGAGGTGAACAGATTGCTTGAGTCTAGAAGTTCAAGACCAGCCTGGGCAACATGGTGAAACTCTGTGTCTACTAAAAACACAACAAATTAACCGGGCATGGTGGCACATGCCTGTAATCCCAGCTACTCAGAGGACTGAAGTGGGAGGATCACTTGAGCTCAGGAGATCAAAACTGTAGTAAGCCCTGAGAGTGCCACTGCACTCCAGCCTGGACAACAGAGTAAGACCTTGTTTAAAAAAAAAAAAGAAAAGGGCAAATGACAAGATATTTCTCAAAAGAGAACAAAATGGCCAATAGGTACATGAAGAAATGCTCATTATCACTAGTCATCAGAGAAATGTAAATCAAAGCCACAATGAGATAATCACATTACCCCAGTTAGAATGGCTATTACTGAGACCACTTTTGCAAAGATTATGACAGTGAGAGAATATAGCATGGCTGACTCTACCTTGCTTCTAGCCTTGTAGGCTGGCTGTCCTTGCTCATTCCTAGTCATAGGCCAAGCTAACCATAGGAGGAATTTAGTTTACATTAAACTTTGAAGCAAAGATGATAATAGTCCCCCCTTTAACACCCTCTTTGCTCAGGGGCCAAAAATCACCTTTGTAAAACTAATGAAAGTCCATGAGATTAGGACTAAAGGAGGGGCCTGAATTCTGCTAAAATGTAGACATAGTTTCTACAACTGCTTACTGTTGAGAAGCCATGTGGCCAGAGGTCACAAAATTTGTGAACTCCCCCAATTACTTCTACAGGTAACACAATTATTGTATAACCTAAGATTGGTCTTTTAAGATGTTTTTCAGACTTTGGTGTTCTGGCAACCGACTGACCCAACCTGGACCCGTGACTCATGACTCAATCAGTACTGCAGCCCCACCCAGAAGCAGACTCAGTACCGACAATTTTCCACACCCCTAGGACTTCATCCTCAACCAATCAGCAGTGCCCATTCCCTAGGTCTTTGCCCACCAAATTATTCATTAAAACTCTAGCCTCTGAGTTCTCAGGGAAACCAATGTGAGTAATTACTTGAGTTCTTCCGTGTGACTGACCTTGCGTTAATTAAAGTCTTACTTTACTGTAACACCACAGTCTCGGCGAATTGGTTTTGTCTGTGCAGTGGACAGGAAGAATCTGTCAGGGAATCACATTATTAAAAAGACCAAAAATAACAGATGCTGATGAAGATGCTGAGAAAAAGAAACTCTGTACACAGTTGGTGGGAATGTAAAGTTGTACAACCATTATGGAAAACAGTATACAGATTTCCCCAGAAGCTAAAAACAAAACCACTATTCAATCCAGCAATCCCATTAATGAATATTTTACCCAAAGGAAAAAAAATCGATGTATCAAAGGGATATCTGTACTTGCATGTTTACTGAAGCACTATTCACAATAGCAGAGATATGAATCAACCTAAGTATCCATCAATGGATGAACAGATAAAGGAAATTTGGTACATATACACAATGAAATACTATTGGTTCATGAAAAAGAATAAAATCATATCATTTGTGGCTGGGCTTGGTGGCTCAAGCCTGTAATCCCAGCACTTTGGGAGGCTGAGGAGGGCAGATCACTTGAGGTCAGGAGTTCGAGACTAGCCTGGGCAACACAGTGAAACCCCGTCTCTACTAAAAATACAAAAAAATTAGCCAGGCATGGTGGTGTGCGCCTGTAATCCCAGCTACTTACCCAGCTATTCAGGAGGCTGAGGCAGGGGAATTGCTTGAACCTGGGAGGTGGAGGTTGCAGTGAGCGGCGACTGTGCCACTACACTCCAGCCTGGGCAACAGAGTGAGGCTTCGTCTCAAAAAAAAAAAAAAAAAGAAATCATATCATTTGCAGTAACATGGATGGAACTGGATGTCATTATGCTAAGTAATATAAGCCAGGCATAGAAAGACACAAATTGCATGTTCTCACTCATATGTCAGCACTAAAAACCTTGTTCTAGCGGACGAACAGAGTAGAACGATAGATACCAGACTCTGGGAAGGGTATGTGGGTGGAAAAGGGTAGATGAAGAGAGGCTGATTAATGGGTACAAACATAGAGTTAGATAAAAGAAGTAAGTTATAATGGTCAATAGCAGACGATGGTAACTATAGTTAGCAACAATATATTGTATATTTCAAAGTACCTAGAAGAGAGAACTTAAAGTGTTACCAACACACAGAAATAATAAATTACTCTTCAGCATCCACTTCCCAAAAACAGAAAAAATAAATGATCATCATGGGGTAATGGATACCCCAAATACCCTGACTTGATCGTTACACATTCTGTGTGTGTAACAAATACTCACATGTACCCCATAAATATGTAAAATACTATAAAAGAAAAAAGAATATAATTATTGACTTCAAGATCCTATTTTGGGGCCAAGTAATGTGGCTCATGCCTGTAATCCCAGCACTTTGGAGGTCAAGGCAGGAGGATCGTTTGTGTCCAGGAGTTTGAGACCAGACTGGGCAACACAGTGAAACCTCATCTCTATAAAGAATTTAAAAATTAGCTAGGTGTAGTGGCACACACCTGTGGTCCCAGCTGCTCAGGAGGCTGAGGTGAGAGGATCACTTGAGCCCAGGAGGTCAAGGTTGCAGTGAGCTATGATGGTGCCACTGCATTCCAGCCTGGGCAACAGAGAGAGACCCTGTTTCAAAAAAAAAAAAAAAAATCCTATTTGGGTCTTTCTTGCTGTTATTAACTTAAAAACCCAAAGTATAGCTTACTCATGCTTCCTGTTTTGCCTAAGCTCCTAAGGAGAGCCTCAAGTTGGAGCATGCGCAAGTGAAGAATCTAGAACAAAATGCTTTTCTGCAACTACCCCAAGGAGATGCCATACTAACATTAGCTTTGGGTGTTTCAGTGTAACCTGTCCCTGGCAAACATTTCTTATGGTTTCTGCTGTTACTTTGGGTACCCTTCCTTCTTGTCTTTTGGGGTTAGATATGTTCCTCCTGAGGAAATTGTTAGCTATTTCTTTAGGCTTTTAACCTTCTTTCTTTTTTTCTTTCTTCCTTTCTTTCTCCCTTCCTTCCTTCCTTCCTTTCATTCGTTCTCTCTCTTTCTCTCTCTCTTTCTTTCTTCTTCTTCCTTTCATTCATTCTCTCTCTTTCTCTCTCTCTTTTTTTTTTTTTTTTCCTCTTTTTTTTTTTTTTTTTTTCTGAGACAGGATCTTGCTCTGTCGCCCAGGCTGGAATGCAGTGGCTCAATCTCAGCTCACTGCAACCTCTGCCTTCCGTTCAAGTGATTCTCCTGCCTCAGCCTCCCGAGTAGCTGGGATTACAGGTGTGTGCCACCACACCTGGCTAATTTTTTTATTTTTAGCAGAGATGGGGTTTCACCATGTTTGCCTGGCTGGTCTTGAACTCCTGGTCTCAGGTGATCCCCCTGCTTCGGCCTCCCAAAGTGCTGGGATTACAGGCACGAGCCACTGCCTGGCCTTTTACATTCTTTCTTGATGATCAACTGAGTGGACTTGAAAGTCAAATTACCTAATTTGACTTTAAGATACCAGATTGCTAAACCAGTTCTTCCAAAAGCAGAGAGTACAGGCTGATCCAGATGGCCAGCCCTGGGAGGGTGGGGAGCAGCCACAGCTCCCCTGAGCCCACCCCCAGCAGGTCTTCCAGGGTGGCTTGGGACTGGCCTCACCACCAGGAAAGGGGTAAGTCTGCAGACCTGTATCCTGGTCAAGACACAACTGGCTACAAAAGAGCTTCCCAACCAGCTCCCAGAACCCAAGGACGGGGGACTCAGGTGCCTCCCAGGAGAAAAGGAACCCGGGAACTGGACCAGTTTAGGAACAAAAGCAGCTGCCCCCTGGGTTTCTCTCTTCCTCCTTCTGAGAAGTCATCTCTGTTTTTCTCTACTGTGTCTACTTTACTCTTCTTTCTATGCAAACTGGATGCTTTCATTGCTGCTGAAAGTATGCTGGGAAAAAAAAAAAAAAAAGGTGAAATTCCAGGCACAGATGATATCCTTCTAGGCAAGGACTTGGCGTCCCTGAATTCAGCTGTGTTTCCTGAAACCAAAGAGTGTAGGGAGAGGAAGAGCTTTGTAGGTAGAACAAATGGCATGCGCAGAGGTATGGAGGTGGGAGAAGTGTGGGCAGATTCAAGGGCTTCTACATTGGAGTGAAGAAGGGAGAGGAAGGTAGATGCAGATCCTGGAGGGCAGGAGTTGGGATTTTACTCTGAATGTAATGGGAGGGGGCAGAGGGGTCTACTGAAGAATTTGGAGTGAGAAACTGACATGCCCTGATTTGCACTGTAAGAGGATGACGGGAGAAATTCAGCAGTCTCTCAGGATTAGAGGCAGCCAAGAGGTCCCTAGAGTTTTAAGCAGATACAAACGTCAGGAGCAAGCATGCACAGAAACAATCATACGTGCTGTTGTGTGAGCGAGACCGGTGAAATCCTAGCTCTCTAGCCTTTTGGAGCAGAGATGGCTCACAGAAAAGACCCAATCCATGGCAAATACGACAACGTTCTGAGGACAGGATGCCAGCAAGCCTTCTCTAACAAAAGTCCTTCATGAAATATGACTGAGAGAAGGTGGGAATAGAGGCAACACACTACCGGATTTCTAGAATTTCTATATGAAGGAATCACTCTGAAGGTGTTGGGCTACTGAATTCATCTGTGCACACATTTGTACAAGAGTGTAAGTGCTTGTGTAGCTTTCTAGCAGGCACTGTCTTTCTGAGTTCATTTGCCAATTGAAAATGATCTTTGCACTCCAGCCTGGGTGACAATGAGATCCCCACTCTTAAAAAATTGGGTCAGCTGTGGCAGTTCATGCCTGTAATCCTAGCAATTTGGGAGGCTGAGGCAGGGGAGGATCACTTGAAGCCAGGAGTTGAAAGCTAGCCTGGCAACAAAGTGAGACCCATTTTTTCTTTTTTCTTTTTTTTTTTTTTGAGACGGAGTCTTGCTCTGTCGCCCAGGCTGGAGTGCAGTGGCTGGATCTCAGCTAACTGCAAGCTTCACCTCCCGGGTTTATGCCATTCTCCTGCCTCAGCCTCCCGAGTAGCTGGGACTACAGGTGCCCGCCACCTCTCCTGGCTAGTTTTTTTTTTTTGTATTTTTTAGTAGAGATGGGGTTTCACCGGGTTAGCCAGGATGGTCTCGATCTCCTGACCTCGTGATCCGCCCGTCTCGGCCTCCCAAAGTGCTGGGATTACAGGCTTGAGCCACCACGCCCGGCCCCTATTTTTTCAATCAATCAATCAAATAAAAAGAAAATGATCTTTGAGAGCTGAACCCAACCTCTCTCCGCCACTGCAAGGCCCCATTGCAGTGGTCCCTGTACAAAAAAAAAAAAAACAAAAAATATATATATATATATACACACACACACACACACACATACACACATATATATATATATAAAAAGGATCTCTTTTGCTGATCAGTGAATTCTCTAGTACAGATTTTTTTTTTTTTTTTTTTTTTTTGAGATAGAGTCTTGCTCTGTCCCCCAGGCTGGACTGCAGTGACTCGATCTTGGCTTAGTGCAACCTCCACCTCCTGGGTTCAAGCAATTCTCCTGTCTCAGCCCCCTGAGTAGCTGGGACTACAGGCGCATGCCACCACGCCCAGCTAATTTTTGTATTTTCAGTAGAGACAAGGCTTCACCATATTGGTCAGACTGGTCTCAAACTCCTGACTTCAGGTGATCCACCTGCCTCGGCCTTCCAAAGTGCTGGAATTACAGGTACAAGCCACTGTGCCCAGCCCCTCTAGTACCGATTAAATGAGGTATCTGAAGTACCTTCTGTGGGTGGAGTTTTGATTAGGGCCTGGGTTTTGTTGTTGTTGTTTTTGTTGTTATTGTTTTGTTGTTTTGTTTTTTGAGACAGAGTCTCTGTCACCCAGGCTGGAGTGCAATGGCGTGATCTCGGCTCACTGCAGCCTCTGCCTCCCGGGTTCAAGTGATTCTCGTGCCTCATCCTCCTGAATAGCTGAGACTACAGGTGCATGCCACCACACCCGGCCAATTTTTGCATTTTTAGTAGAAACAAGGTTTTGCTGTGTTGCCCAGGCTGGTCTTGAACTCCTGACCTCAAGTGATCTGCCCACCTCGGCCTCCCAAAGTGCTGGAATTACAGGTGTGAGCTGCCGCACCTGGCCTTCACTCTTTTTTTTTTTTTTTTATTGTGGTAAATATACAAATCAAATTCACCATTTTAATCATTTTAAGTGTACAATTCAGTCGTATTAAGTACATGAAGATTATTGTGTAATCATCAGCACTGCCATCCATCTTCAGAACTTTTTCATCTTTCCAAAGTAAATCTCTACCTCTACCTATAAAACACAAACGCCCCGTTATCCCCTCCTCCCAAACCCTGGGAAACACCAGTCCACTTCCTGTCTCTATGAATTTGACTATTCTAAGTACCTCATATAAGTAGAATCATGCAATATTGTCCTCTTGTGTCTGGCTTATTTCACTTAGCATGCTTTCAAGCTTCACCTAGGTTGTACCCTGTATCAGAATTGTATTCTTTGTAAAGGCTGAAAAACATCAGCATCAGGGTCTTGGAAATGTTAACCAACAGCTCCTAGAGTGTAGATTAAAGTTAACCTGCACAAACACACATATGTCACATTGGACGTCTGTGCTGTAATGTAAACTAGGACAATATAATAAGGGGGAGATTGTAAGGGCCTAATGATAACAGTCTGTAGTGGTGACAATGGTGGGAGGGAAACAAGTATCAAAAGCTCTCAGGAGACAGAATGAATCAGGTTTCATTACCGGATGAGGGAGATGTGGAATTTGGCATGACTTGAAGTTTTCTGGCTTGATGAACCAGCATGATGTGAAATACAAGGAAAAAAATAGGTTTATAGGAAAAGGAGGTGAATGCATTTTGATGTTCTTGTTGATGTGCGCTGAGGCAATTGGATAGTGTGTTCTGGATCACAGAAAAGAGACTGGGCTAAGGTACACTTTGGGGCATTCTCGGCAAGTAAGTGGCTACTGGAAGTTTCCAGATTTTGCCACTGTGGCAAATAAGATTATTTCTAACTGAAGGTATTTGAGAACAGATTTTTTTCCAAACTCCTTTACCTGCCTAAAAGCAGAGCCTCCCAAAAGAGGTCCTAAATTCCCTGCGCTGGAGCAGAGAAGGGATGTCAGCACCACACCCAGACAATTGTTGCAAAATGATCACATCTTACATCTAGTCTTCTAAGGGCCGTTTTATCTTTCCTAAGAGACATAGACTTTTCTATAAGTATCCCTAACCTTCCTCCCTCCTTCTATTAAGGAGATACCTACGCCCCCAATTCTTTTTTTTTTTTTTTTTTCGAGACAGAATCTTGTTCTGTTGCCTAGGCTGGAGTACAGTGGTGTGATCTCGGCTCACTGCAACCTCCGCCTCCTGGGTTCAAGTGATTCTCCTGCCTCAGCCTCCCGAGTAGCTGGGATTACAGGTACATGCCACCATGCCCAGTTAATTTTTTGTATTTTTAGTAGAAACAGGGTTTCACCATGTTAGGTGAAACCAGACTGGTCTCGATCTCCTGACGTCAGGTGATCCACCTGCGTCAGTTTCCCAAAGTGCTGGGATTACAGGCGTGAGCCACTGCGCCCGGCCGACTCCCCCCAATTCTAGTAGCCTCCTTGAGTCACATTTTTCTGGGCACTCCCATGCATACATGAATAAAAATCTGTCTTTTCTCTTGCAGATCCGTGTTTTGTTTGTTTAACTCACAGACCTCAATAAAAGTAAGGTAAATAAATAAAGGGTAAAAGAAAATTTTTTCCTTCCAAACACTGCTAAAGTTGTAAAAGGGGCTGAGTTCACTTAAGAAGGAGACAGATGGCCAGACATGGTGGCTCATACCTGTAATCCCAACACTTTGGGATTGGCCGAGGTGGGCAGATCACTTGAGGTCAGGGGTTCGAGACCAGCCTGGACAACATGGTGAAACCCTGTCTCTACAAAAATACAAAAAATTAACTGGGCGTGGTGGTACACACCTGTAATCCCAGCTACTTGGGGGAGGCTGCAGCAGGAGAATCACTTGAGCCCATGAGCCGAGATTGCGCCACTGCGCTCCAACCTCTGTGACAGAGCAAGACTCTAAATAAATAAATAAATAAATAAATAAATAAATGGAGATAGAGAATGAGAGACAGCAGAAGGCCTAGGATGGGGCCTTGAGGAAGAGCCACACTCACAAAAGATCAAAAATAAGTCTGCAAAACAGTCCAAAGGTCAGTGGCCTAGAGAGAGACAAAACTGGGAAGCAGAGATTTCCCATGGGAAGTGGTCAACAGCATCAAGTGCTGCTGGGTATGAACAAAGATAGAGGCAGAGACACGCTGTCCATAGGTGGCAGCTGGGACAAACAGACAGCAGCCTGCTGGAGTGGCAGGCACAGACACCATGTGGCAGAGCACTGGGGAATGAGGCAGAGGTGAAAACTTAGTGCTGTGTAGACTGTTCTTCCAAGGATCTGAATTGTAAAAGAAAAGCAATCTCTTTGGTCACTGAGCAAAGTCTTGCCGTTATTTTTTTTTTTTTTAATTTTTGTTGTGGTAACAAAATGTATAACACAGAATTTATCATCTTAAACCATTTCTAAGCATATAGGTCAGTTGTGTCAAGTACATTCACATTGTTGTGCAACCAACCTCTAGAACTTTTCTTTTTTCAAATTAAAAATAAAATAAATAAATAAAGAAGGAGTTTCACCATGTTGCACAGGCTGGTCTCAAACTCCTGAGCTAAAACAATTCACCCACCTCGGCCTCCCAAAGAGCTGAGATTACAGGCGTGAGCCACCGCACCTGGTCCAGAACTTTTTTATCTTGCAAAATCAAAACTCTACACCTATTAAACAACCCCTCATTTCTCTAAGCCCCTGGCAACTATCAGTCTATTTCTATGAATTTGACTACTCTAGACACTTTATGTAAGTGGAATCACTGTACACTATATTTTGTGTGTGTTACTGTCTTACTTCACTTAGCATAATGTCCTCAGGGTTGTAGCAGGTTTCAGAATTTTTTTTCCATTTTAAGACTGAATAATAATCCATTGACTGCATCTACCACATTTTATCATTTTGTCCATCCATCCATCCACCCATCTATCCATTCATCCGTCCATCCATCCATCCATCCATCCATCCATCCATCCATCCATCCTTCCATCCATCCATCCATCCATCCGTCCATCTACCCATCCACCCATCAGTCCATTCATCCATCCATCCATTCATCCATCCATCCATCCATCCGTCCGTCTGTCCGTCTGTCCATCCATCCGTCCATCCATCCGTCCATCCATCCATCTGTCCGTCCATCCATCCACCCATCAGTCCATCCATTCATCCATCCGTGGACACTTGGGTTACTTCCACCTCTTGGCTATTGTGAATAATGCTTCTATGAACATGGGTATCCAGATCTTGCTTTCAATTCTTATGGATATATACCCAGAAGTGAAATTCCTGCATCATATGATAATTCTATTTTTATTTTTTTGCCCTACTGTTTTCCATAGTGGATAAACCATTTTATTAGGTTGATGAAAAGTAATTGCAGTTTTTGTGTTGTTGAAATGTGCACTTTGATATCAGAAAACATTCTTAAATAAATGCGGTTATATTATACATCATTTTAATGTGCATTTCTCACTTTGTTTTTTTGCTAATGACTTATTACTTGCTATTTATATTATATTTATTTTAGACTAGGGAAATGATATTAGACAATTGGCCAGACACGGTGACTTACACCTGTAATCCCACCACTTTGGAAAGCTGAGGTGAGTGGATTACCTGAGATCAGGAGTTCGAGACCAGCCTGGCCAACATGGCAAAACTCTGTCTCTACTAAAAATACAAAAATTAGCCAGGCATGGTGGCAGGCACATGTAGTCCCAACTACTTGGGAGGCTGAGGCAGGACGATCACTTGAACCTGGGAGGCAGAGGTTGCAGTGAGCTGAGATCACACCACTGCACTCCAGCCTGGGCAACAGAGTAAGACCTCATCTAAAAAAAAAAAAAAAAAGATGTTAGACAAAAAGCAGATTTGAGTTCAAAATAGGTCATAAACAGCAGAGGCAACTTGCACCATCAATAATGTATTTGGCCCAGGAACTACTAATGAACATACAGTGCAGTGACGCTTCAAGAAGTTTTTCAAAGGAGATGAGAATTTTGAAGATGAGGAGGGTAGTGGACAGCCATCAGCAGCTGACAACGACCAATTGAGAGCAATCATTGAAGCTGATCCTCTTACAACTACATGAGAAGTTGCCGAGGAACTCACTGTTATGGTCATTCGGCATTTGAAGCAATTTGGAAAGGTGAAAAAGCTCCATAAGTGGGTGCCTCATGAGCTGAGCGAAAGTTTTTAAAAATCGTCATTTTGAAATGTCATCTTCTCTTATTCTACACAACAACAACGAACCATTTCTCAATCAGATTGTGGCGTGAGACGAAAGTGGATTTTATACAACAACCGAGAAGAAACTCCAAAACACCTTCCAAAGTCAAACTTTCACCAAAAATGGTCATGGTCACTGTTTGGTGATCTGCTGCTGGTCTGATCCACTACAGCTTTCTGAATCCTGATGAAACCATTACATCTGCGAAGTATGCTTAGCAAATCAATGAGATTCACCAAAAACTGCAACGCCTGCAGCCAGCATTGGTCAACAGAAAGGGCCCAGTTCTTCTCCACAACAACACAGGACTTCACGTCGCACAACCAATGCTTCAAAAGTGGAAATAATTGGGCTACAAAGTTTTACCTCATCCGTCATATTCACCTGGCCTCTCACCAATTGACTACCAAGCATCTTGACAACTTGTTGCAAGGAAAAGGCTTCCCCAACCAGCAGGGTGCAGAAAATGCTTTCCAAGAGTTCGTTGAATCCCAAAGCACAGATTTTTATGCTACAGGAATAAACAAACTTATTTCTTGTTGGTAAAAATGTGTTGATTGTAATGGTTCCTATTTTGATTAATAAAGATGTGTCTGGGCCTAGTTATAATGATTTAAAATTCATGAGCTATACTCACAATTACTTTTGCGCATTACCACCAACAGTGCACAAGAGTTCAAATTTCTCCACATCCTCACCAATGTTTTTTTTTTTCTGTTGTTTTGAAAGTAGCCATCCTAGTGGTTGTGAGGTAAGATGAGTCATTTGAATATCATTTATATTTATTGAAGAAATGTCTATTCAAGTCCTTTGCCCTTTTACATTGGGTCATTTGACTTTTTGTTGTTGAGTTGTAGGAGTTCTTTATGTATTCTAGATAGTAACTCCTTTTCAGATATATGATTTGTACATATTATCTGCTACTCCATAGGTTACCTTTTCAGTCTTTTGATTGTGTCTTTTAATGCAAAGAAATTTGTAGTTTTTTTGGTTTTTTTTTGAGACAAAGTCTCACCCTGTTGCCGAGGATGGAGTGCAGTGGTGCAATCTCGGCCCACTGCAAACTCTGCCTCCCGGGTTCAACCAATTCTCCTGCTTCAGCCTCCTGTGTAGCTGGGTCTACAGGCATGCACCACACACCCGGCTAATTTTTGTACTTTTAATAGAGATGGGGTTTCGCCATGTTGCCTAGGCTGGTCTCAAACTCCTGACCTCAGGTGATCCACACGCCTCTTCCTCCCAAAGTGCTGAGGTTACAGGCGTAAGCCACCATGCCCAGCCAGTTTATAGTTTTGGTGCTGTCTGATTTACGCATTTTTACCATTGTTAACTATGCTTTTGGTATCATATCTGGGAAACACTTGCCAAATCCAATGTCAGCTTTTCCCCTGTTTCCATTTAAGAGTTTAATAGTTCTAAGTTTTATATTTAGTTCTTTGATCCATTTTAAGTTACTTTTCATGTATGGTATAAAGTAAGGACTCAATTTGATTTGTTTGCATATGGAAATACAGCTTTTCCAACACCATTTTTTGGAAGGCTGTTCTTTCTTCATTGAATGGTTTTGGCATCTTTGTCAAAAGCCATTTAGCTGGGTGAAGTGGCACACATATGTAGTCCTCACTACTCAGGAGGCAGAGTTAGGAGAATTGCTTGAGGCCGGGAATTCAAGACTAGCAAGACTCCATCTCAAAAAAATAAGAAGAATTTAAACACATCATTTGGCCATACATGCATGGGTCTATTTCTGAGTTCTCTATTCTATTCTACTGTCTTTATGCATACCATATTCTTTTGATTACTGTAGTTTTATAGCAAGTTTTGAAATCAAGAAGTGTGACACCTCCAACTTTGTTCTTTTTCAAGATTATTTTAGCCATTCAGGGTCCCTTGAGAGGTTATATAAATTTAGGGATAGACTTTTCTGCCATTGGGATTTTGGTAGGGATTGCATTGAATCTATTTGTGTATTTTTTTTTTGAGGTGGAGTCTTGCTCTGTTGCCCAGGCTGCAGTGCAGTGGTGCTATCTTGGCTCACTGCAAACTCTGCCTCCCAGGTTCAAGCGATTCTCCTGCCTCAGCCTCCCAAGTAGCTGGATTACAGGTGCCTGCCACCACATCCAGCTAATTTTTGTATTTTTAGTAGAGACAGGGTTTCACTATGTTGGCCAGGCTGGTCTCGAACTCCTGACCTCAGGTGATCCGTCTACCTCAGCCTACCAAAGTGCTGGGATTACAGGTGTAAGCCACTATGCCCAGCCTATTTGTGTAGTATTGATATTTTAACAATATTATGTCTTTCAATCCACGAACATGAGAAGTCTCTTCATTTATTTGTGTCTTCTTTCATTTATTTCAGTAATGTTTTCAATGCACAAGTTTTTTGCCTCATCGGTTAAGTAAATTCTAAAATATTTAATTCTTTTTCATGATAATTTTTCTGTTAATTTCCTATTCGGATTGCTGTTAGCATATAAAAATGCAACTAATTTTTGTATGACTTTTTTTTTTTTTTTTTTTTTTGAGACGGAGTCTCGCTCTGTCGCCCAGCCTGGAGTGCAGTGGCCGGATCTCAGCTCACTGCAAGCTCCGCCTCCCGGGTTTACGCCATTCTCCTGCCTCAGCCTCCCGAGTAGCTGGGACTACAGGCGCCCGCCACCTCGCCCGGCTAGTTTTTTGTATTTTTTTTTTTAGTAGAGACGGGGTTTCACCATGTTAGCCAGGATGGTCTCGATCTCCTGACCTCGTGATCCGCCCGTCTCGGCCTCCCAAAGTGTTGGAATTACAGGTTTGAGCCACCACTCCCGGCCACAATTTTTGTATGACTTTATATCCTACAACTTTGCTAAGCACATTCATTCTAACTGTGTATGTGTGTTTGTGTGTGTGTAATTATTAGGGTTTGCTGCATATAAGCCCAGATGATCTGTGAACACTTCCTTTCCAATTTGGATGCCTCTGTTTATTTTTAAACCTAAAATAGATTTCAATATTTCTATTTAAAAAAAGTCAATAGAGGAAGTGATTAAAGATGGGGGATGGATGAGACTATCCATGGAACCCATATACTGGCATTAGCCTAGTACTCAAGTAGCAGCTTCTCTTACCTCCATCCACCAGGACGCTCCAATAAAGATACAGGAGTTACCTGTATGGTTGAATTGGAGAATTAATGAGATCCCAGTGGAACAGAAAGACAGGAAATGCTCTGTTTGGGGCTAAAAAGTTGGAAAATCCAAAGTGATTCTTTTCTAGTGTATTAACAGTTCCTACCTGCAGAGATGGTACCTGGACACACAGACAGAGGCACAAACCTCCTGGAGTGGATGAGAAATCTGCATGATGGGCATGCGTTGCACAGAAGACAACATGACCAACGGCCTCTTCATCACAGCTGTCTACTGTAGAGGGCACAAAAATGAAATGGTGAACAAAAATACAAGGCCCAACATTACAAACTAAACAATGGTTTCATATGAGAGATCTACTATTTAATTATGATATGAGGAAAAAAAGGGGACCACATATTATTAAAGATCAAAGTATCAGCAGAGGTCACATTCTACAGACATTGTGTCTTCGCTAAATTGGAGCTGAATATGACTAAAATCTCACATCTAAAAGTGGAAGTGTTTTAAAGCATTTCCTTCCTTCCTTGCTTCCTTCCTTCCTTCCTTCCTTCCTTCTTTTTGAGACAGAGTCTTGTTGTCACCCAGGCTAGAGTGCAGTGCCATGGTCTCAGCTCACTGTAGCTTCTGCCTCCTGGGTTCAAGCAATTATCCTGCCTCAGCCTCCAAAGTAGCTGAGACTACAGGTGTGCACCACCAAGTCTGGCTAATTTCTGTATTTTTAGTAAAGAACAGGGTTTCACCATGTTGACCAGGCTGATCTCAAACTCCTGACCTCAGGTGATCCACCTGCCTTGGCCTCCCAAAGTGCTGGGATTACAGGCATGAGCCACTGTCCCTGGCCAAAGCATTTACTTCAATGAAATGATGGGGCCTCAGAAGTTCTAAAAATGTGTGGCCCCTCAAATTCTTTTTGTGTGTGTGTGTGTATGAGCCAAAGATTTATTTCTTCATTTCTTGCATTTGAAGTACTCTTCGATGACATTCTTGGCCTGAGACTCCTTGCCATAGTCCTTAACTACTATACAACTGCAACCAACCACTTTACAGGGTTTGTTTTCTCTTCTCTGTCAATTTTACAGAGGCCTACCCATTCCCCTCGTTTCTTGTTGTCATCAACCTTAATTCGGTTGATTTGGTGTTCAGGGCAAAGGGCTTCCATGACTTGGCATACATAGGCTCATCACAGTTGGGTGCAAGCACACAAAGATGGGCTTGGCACCTGTCTAAGGCTTCAGCAGCTTCGCAAACTCCACGTGTGAGGCCATCGTGGATGAGGGCGGTCTTCAGCACCTCTTGTAAAGCAGTATTAATGTCCCTTACACCTCCAGCAGCAATGCCTTCCTCGGCCATGGCGGTGGGTTACAGGTGAAGCCGAATCTTGAACACACCCAAGCCTCCTCCTCTGCATGATTCGACGGCGGCTGGGAAAGAGCCTCAAATTCCTAGCATGTTAAAAATTTCTGCCTAGATCTGAGAGACTTACTCTTACCATTGTCAAGCCAACCTATGGTGTCTTTTACAAATATTGACTTTAACAATGTTGACTTTGGTTACTGCATTGACTTTAGTTACTGCTTCGACGTTCCATCTAAGTGGAATTAACTGGAAACTTCTCTTCGGCCTCCCTTGCAAAGTCATTCTTTCCACGATTGGGTTATTTACCTTTCTCTGTTTCTGATGCAAAAGTCTCTTGGGCCTCTAGGGAAACATCTTTCAGATCCAACAACTATTCTTTTTTTTTTTTTTTTTGACAGAGTTTTGCTCTTGTCACCCCAGATTGGAGTTCAATGGTGCGGTCTTGATTCACTCCAACTCTGCCTCCCAGGTTCAAGTGATTCTCCTGCCTCAGCCTCCCAAGTAGCTGGGATTACAGGGGCCCGCCACCATGCCTGGCTAATTTTTGTAGTTTTAGTAGAGATGGGGTTTCACCATGTTGGCCAGGCTGGTCTCGAACTCCTGACCTCAGGTAATCCACCCACCTCCGCCTCCCACAGTGCTGGGATTACAGGCGTCAACCACTGTGCCCAGCCAAAGACTGTCCTATATTAAACTTCGACATTTAAATGTACATATAATTGGCCACTCCAAAAAAATAACTTGAAATTTTCATTCAGAACTATTAGGTCTGAAGGTAGGTAATGTTTTAGTGTCATTGTGTAAAATTCTGGAGCCTCTCAGCCCCAAGCATGAAAAAAAGGCCATTGTACCCACAGTTCAATTTCAGTTGTTTTTGGTTGAGTACCTCTTGGTTTTTTTATTTGTAGATGAGATGATCATAGCTGATTCTGCCTCTGTGGTCACTCTGTTCTCCTTGTAGCACTGTCTTCGTTGTGAAATTGTTCTGTAACTCTGCCTGCCGTTTAATGAACTCATTTCCTACTCATACACCTGCCTCTGAGAGCTCGATGCTGATCCTATTCGGAAACCTAGCAGTGCAGCAGCCTCGCAGAATAGGGCTTCAGCCTAACTGGGACATGAGAAACACCAAGGCCTCAGCTCAGATAGGAGCAGTAACCACTGAGAATTTGTATTTGCTAAAGTCAAGAAGAATCTACCACAGTCCCCTTTATAAAACATCTGAAAATCTTTAGACTTGCAAATTTACATGTAATTTATTCGTCCTTTAAACACAAACACAAAGCATTTTTTTTAAACACCAAACCCCCCAAATACTTATTATTTCACATTTTGTGAAGATCAGGAACCTAGAAATGGCTTAGCTGGTCCTGACTCAGGGACTCTCACCAGATTGCATTTAAGCTGTTGGCCAGGGGCTGTCATCTCAAGGCTCATTAGACACTGGACTTTACTTCCAAGTTCACTGTCCTAGTTGTTGGTAGGTATTGGTTCTCAACTTGCTGGGGCAGGAGGCTTCAGCCTCTTACCACACAGGCCTCTCCACTGGGTGGCTTAAAAGATGGCAGCCTGCTTTCCTCAGACTGAGAGATGAGATGGAAGATCCAAGGTGGTAGTCCAAGTCTTTAACCTCAAAAGTGATACCAGGGTTGGGAACACAGTCCGACCCTGGCAAAATATGACACATAGCATTTACTTCATAGCACTAACGCTCAAAGTTGTGGATTAATAGGAAGAATATGCTATAAATGAGTAAATATAAAAATACTGGGGCCAGGTACTCTGGCTCACACCTGTAATCCCAGCACTTTAGGAAGCCAAGGTGAGTGGATCACCTGAGGTCTGGAGTTCAAGACCCGCCTGGCCAAAATGGTGATACCCTGTATCTACTAAAAATACAAAAAGGGCCAGGTGTGGTGGCAGTCGCCTGTAATCCCAGCTACTTGGGAGGCTGAGGCATGAGAATCACTTGAACCCAGGAGGCAGAGGTTGCAGTGAGCCGAGATTGCGCCACTGCAGAGCAAGACTCCGCCTCAAAAAAGAAAGTGTGTGTGTGTGTGTATATATATATATATATTTTTTTTTTTTGGTAGAGATGGGTTTTTGCCATGTTGCCCAGGCTGGTCTCAAACTCCTGAGCTCCTCAGCCTCCCAAAGTTCTAGGATTACAGGCATGAGCCACTGCACCCAGCCTGTACTAGACTTTTACATGACCGGCAGCACAGTAGATATGTTTACACCAGCATCACCGCAGACACGTGAGTAATGTGTGACAATGGCTCCTACATCACCAGGCAATAGGAATTTCTCAGCTCCATTATAATCTTATGGGACCACCATCATATATGTGGCCCTTCATTGACCTAACTATCTTACCCGGTACAGACTGTACTCAAATTAGTAATTAAAATAGAACGAGATGAAACACATATAGATGGAAGTTACCTGTTTTCATTTCCACCTCAAGAGTTCTCTGAGAGCCTGCTGGTTGCGCATGGCCCTATGTGCAGCACCTTTGTCATGACTTAGAATTGTTGCTTATGGAAAATTCTGGAGAATCTCAGTCTCAGAGTTCTTGCGTTCATGGGAAATCATGATAGGCTTGGAGTTCAACCAGAAGAGAGAATCTGAATTAAGAGGGTTTTAATGATCATACCCAATTATTATTTTCAAGATAAATAGTTCTCCTCATTTTCCAGGTCCTAAGGACAGATTAATGGGCTGTAATTCCTGTTTTCTTCAATTTGTCCTCTAGAAAATAGGTTCCCCAAGTGGCTAAGGCTGTCATGTTAATTGATCTCATCTCTTGTTCATCAGCTGTTGATTCACAGACAACACTCTCATTTTGAATTGGTGGAAGCTTTTGATTCCACAGTGACCAGTGAGATAGATCACATTGTTTAATGCTGGGTTTTCATTGTTGTTGTTATTGTTTTTGTTTGTTTGTTTTTGCTGTGTTTTTTATAAGACAGAGTCTCCTTCTGTTAACCAGGCTGGAGTGCAGTGGTGCTATCATGGCTCACTGCAGCCTCAACCTCTCAGGCTCAAGGAATCCTCCTGCATCAGCCTCCCCAGTAGCTGGAACTACAGATGTGGACCACTACTTTCGGCTTTTTTTTTTTTTTTGTGGAGACGGGGTTTCATTGTGCGGTCAGAGGTGTTCGAATCAGAGCAACTCCAATTTGAATAGGAGCTGGGTAAAATAAGGCTGAGCTCTACTGGGCTGCATTCCCAGGAGGTCAGGCATTCTAAGTCACAGGATGAGACAGGAGGTTGGCACAAGGTACAAGTCACAAAGACCTTGCTAATAAAACAGGTCGTGGTAAAGAAGCTGGTCAAAACCCATCAAAACCAAGATGGGGATGAAAGTGACCGCTGGTCATCCTCACTGCTCATTATATGTTAAGTATAATTCATTAGCATGCTAATAGACACTCCCACCAGCACCATGACAGCTTACAAATGCCAGGGCAAAGTCAGGAAGCTACCCTATACGTCTAAAAGGGGAGGAACCCTCAGTTCCTGGAATTGCCCACATCTTTCCCAGAAAAACACATGAATAATCCACTCCTTGTTAAGCAGATAATCAAGAAATAACGTAGCCAGTGGGAGCCCATGCTGCTGCTCTGTCTGTAGAGTAGCCATTCTTTTATTCCTTTACTTTCCTAATACACTTGCTTTCACTTTCCGATATGGACTCACCCCAAATTCTTTCTTGTGCAAGGTCCAAGAATCCGCTCTTGGAGTCTGGATCTGGAGCCCTCTCAGTAACTATGCTGTTCAGGCTGGTCTTGAACTCCAGGGCTCAAGCAATCTTCCTGCCTCAGCCATGGAGTAGCTAGGACTACTACAGGTGGGCACCACCCTATCTGGCTTACATTACATGGATTAGTTTTCCTATCTTGCCCCACCAAAACAAACAAAACAAAAAAGACGATGCACTGGTTTAAAATACGTCCAGGCCGGGGCGTGAGGCGGGCGGATCACGAGGTCAGGAGATTGAGACCATGCTGGCTAACATGGTGAAACCCTGTCCCTACTAAAAATAACAAAACATTTGCCGGGCGTGGTTGCAGGCGCCTGTAGTCCCAGCTACTCAGGAGGCTGAGGCAGGAGAATGGCCTGAACCCAGGAGGCGGAGCTTGCAGTGAGCCGAGATGGAGCCACTGCACTCCAGCCTGGGTGACAGAGAGAGACTCCGTCTCAAAATAAATAAATAAAAATAAATAAAATACGTCCAATTTATCAAGAGAGTAACTTCATTGTTCTTGGGACCTGTCCCAGGCAAGCCCCTCCTGCTCTCTAACACCCTCACCCCCACCCCACAAAGGGATGAATAATTGTGCCAGTTTCCCCAAGGGTCTAGGGGTTTCGGGACACAATACTTAGGCTGCTAGAGGCTCCAGGAAGACCAAGGAAGCCCTGGGGCAAGTTTCCCCACAGCAAACTGCCTCCATTGTCCCGAGATTCCTGGCCTCCAGAGGAACGGCGGGGAATGGATGAGAAGGGAGCAGGAGTGGGTGTCTGGAAAGGGTAGGAAAATCAGCAGCTCCCATGACTAATATATGACAAATAAGTAGTATATGGGCAGTGGCTGAAACGTTTGCAGCTTTAAGAAAGAACTCAAATGAGAGCCACCCCAAACATTTTTACCTGCTCCAAACAATTTCCAGAATCCCAACTATGGCTTGGGTGGGAGGGAAGAGACTCCCACTTAATTATCTACATGGTTTTAAGGTTTTGGATGACAATATACTTAAAGAAACTTGCTCTAGGCCGAGCTCAGTGGCTCAGGCCTATAACCCCATCACTTTGCAAGGCCAAGGTGGGCAGATCCCTTAAGCCCAGGAGTTCGAGACCAGCCTGGGCAACATGGCAAACTCTATCTCTACAAAAAATTAGCTGGGCATGCGGATCACGAGGTCAGGAGATTGAAACCATCCTGGCTAACATGGTGAAATCCCCTCTCTACTAAAGATACAAAAAATTAGCCGGGCGTGGTGGTGGGCGCCTGTAGTCCCAGCTACTTGGGAGGCTGAGGCAAGAGAATAGCGTGAACCTGGGAGGCGGGGCTTGCAGTGAGCTGAGATCGTGCCACTGTACTACAGCCTGGGTGACACAGCGAAACTCTGTCTCAAAAAAAAAAAAAAATTAGCTGGGCATGGTATGGTGGCACATGCAAAGGCTGAGGCATGAGGATCAACTGAGTCCAGGATGCTGAGGCACAGTGAGTCATAAACGTGCCACTGCACTCTAGCCTGGGTGACAGAGCAAGACTCTGTCTCTAAAATAAAGAAATAAAGGAAGTTGCTCTTGCAACTTGTACTGAGAAAAACAGTGTTAGAACAGGGGGAAATTATTCTTCAACTTAATTGCTAGTTTTTTCAAACCAAGCCCATCTCATAGATCTCAAAGAAACCATGAAGCTAGGAACGAATGGTGAATCAGCTCTTTCAGCCGGTTCTTATCATTAGTGGAGAAAGTCCACAGTGTCTTCCTCCCTAGACTGGAGAATGAGATATTTAAAGCCCTTAAATCTCTGAAAGTCTGGAGGAGAAGTATACAGAAACATTTTAAATCCTCTTACCTCTTCTCCCTGACACCAAATTTAGGCATACCGTTACACAGGACAGGGGCCAAGATGGAATTCTCTGCGTATCTCCAAAGTGTCTAGAAACCATTTTACTTGAATACAATGAAGTGTTGGAGATCGAAATTCCTCCCATATGGACATATTTGGGGCCAGGACTAGGTCCACTGCACTGGAGTCTCATTCTGCTCAACAGTCAGCTTCTGGGTCCGGTGCAGTGGCTCACGCCTATAATCTCAACACTTTGGGAGGCCAAGGCAGGCATGGTATGGTGGCACGGGCCTGTAGTCCCAGCTACTGGGGAGGCTGAGGCAGGAGGGTCTGTTGAGTCCGGGAGGTTGAGGCTGCAGTGAGCCATAAATGTGCCACTGCACTCTAGCCTGGGTGACAGAGCAAGACTCTGTCTCTAAGATAAAGAAGTAACGGAAGTTGCTCTTGTAACTTGTACTGAGAAAAACCGTGTTAGAACGGGGGGAAATTATTCTTCAACTTAATTGCTACTTTTTTCAAAGCAAGCCCATCTTATAGATCTCAAAGGATCTCATAGAGGTCAGGAGTTTGAGACCAGCCAGGCCAACATGGTAAAACCCCATTGCTACTAAAAATACAAAAATTAGCCGGGCTTGGTGGCATGTACCTGTAATTCTAGCTGCTCAGGTGGCTGAGGCAGGAGAATTACCTGAACCTGGGAGGCAGAGGTTGCAGTGAGCCAAGATCACACCACTGCACTCCAGACTGGGCTAGAGTCAGGCACCATCTCAAAAAAAAAAAAAAAAAAAAAAAAAATCAGCTTCTGGACAGGTATAGTGGTTTATGCTTCTAATCCCTGAGCTTTGGGAGGCTGAGGTGGGAGGACTGCTTGAGGCCAGGAGTTTGAGACCAGCCTGGGCAACATAGGGAGACCCTGTCTCTACAAAAATGAAAAAAATTAGCTAGGTGTGATGGTGCACTCCTGAAGTCTCATCTACTCAGGAGGCTGAGTGGGGAGGATCACTTGAGCCTAGGAAGTCAAGGTTGCAATGAGCTGTGATCACACTACTGTACTCCAGCCTGGGTGAAACCCAGTGAGACCTTGCCTCTAAAAAAGAAAAAGAAGAAAAAAAATAGCTTCTAATGTTGGTGAACACTATGTGCTGAGAGCTTTAATCATTATTGAAGCTTTTTAAAAATATAATTATAGAATGCTTATATTAGGAGGCTGAGGCAGGAGGATTGCTTGAGCCCAGGAGTTCAAGACCAGCCTGGGCTACATAGTGAGACCCTATCTCTAAACAGAAAAAAAGTTTACTTATGTGTTAATCTTGGAGAGTGTCTTGCTGCATTACCTTGAGTGCTGCAAATGTTTACAGGAAAGTAAATATATAATAGCTGTTATTAAATATAGTCCATAAGAATGATACGGATTTTCTAAATTCAGAAAGTATGAACCATGCTCAATTTTGTTCAAATTGAAATTAAATTTACTGTAGAAAATGAACATTTAAAACCCCAAAGTCATCCCTTTTTTCTTTTATTTTCTTTGTGTGTGTATGTGTTTTGGTTTTTGTTTGTTTGTTTTTGTTTTTGTTTTTGAGATAGAGTCTCGCTCTTGTTGCCCAGGCTGGAGTGCAGTGTGGCATGGTGTGATCTCAGCTCACTGCAACCTCCACCTCTGGCTTCAAGTGATTCTCCTGCCCCAGTCTCCCAAGTAGCTGGGACTACAGGTGTGTGCCACCACACTCGGCTAATTTTTGTATTTTTAGTAGAAATGGGGTTTCACCATATTGGTCAGGCTGGTCTCGAACTCCTGACCTCTGGTGATCCACCCCGCCTCAGCCTCCCAAAGTGCTGGGATTACAGGCGTGAGCCACGCACCTGGCCCTTTTTTCCTTTATCTGACTCTGACCACATCTTCATGATCCATTAGATCCCAACACGCATTTTACAAACTAGATCTAGGCTACACATTGGTGAGGACAGAAACAGAGAGGTGAGAGACTCTTGCAGGAGCATTTGGAAATGATATTAGCCAGGAAGATTATAGGTGTGTCCACTACTTCTTCATTGGCAAGATGAAGCCGAGGAGTGAAAGGAGCTTTGTACAAAGCACTGCAGAGTCAGGAAGTCTATTGTTTCTGTATTTTATCAAGTCTGATTGTTTCAGAGTTAACACGCTTACAAGCAAAACAAAATACCAACCTATTAATACTGTGTTGATCTCTATCTTGGCTTATTTTAATATTAAAAGGGTATTTCAAAGATACTGGAAAGTAAAGGAGGCTGTAAGTTTAACATAAACAGGTACCTTGGACCTTTATTTTAGCCCATCTGAAAATACACTTTTTTTTTCAGAAATTAAAATTTTCATTTTGAGTTAATTGTGGATTACCATGCAGTTGTGAGAAATAATACAGAGAGATCCTGTATACCCGTCACCTGGTTTTCCCCAATAGTAACATCTTGCAAAAATATAGTACAATATCACAACCAAGATACTGACATTGATACAGTGAGGGAACAGAACATTCCCACCCCATAAAAATCCCTCTCCCTCTACCCTTCTTTAACCCTTAGCTACTACTGACCTCTTCATTTCTGTAATTTTGCCATTTAAAGTCTGTCATATAAATGGGATCATTTGTATGTAACCTTTGAGGATTGGCAGGTTTCTTTCCGCAGAATTCTCTGGCAATTCATGCAGGTTTTGTTGCATGTATTAATAGTTTGTTTCTTTTTATCGTTGACTAGTATTTCACGGTATGGGCAGATCAGTTTGTTTAACCAACATGTTGAAGAGCATCTAGGTTTTCCATTTTGGGGCTATTTCAAGTAAAGCTGGTATAAACATTCATGTACAAGTTGTTACATGAAGCTCCAGGAGTGTACTTGTAAGGCTATATGGCATGGTAGTTGTATGTTTCTTGTCTTTTTTGTTTTTTTGGCTTGTTTAGTTTTTTAAGAAACTGCTGGCTAGGCATGGTGGCTCACGCCTGTAATCCCAGCACTTTGGGAGGCCGATGCAGGCAGATCACTTAAGGTTAGGAGATCGAGACCAGATTGGCCAACATGGTGAAACCCTGTCTCTAGCAAAAATACAAAAATTAGGTGGGCATGATATGTGCCTGTAATCCCAGCTGCTTGGGAGGCTGAGGCACGAGAATCACTTAAACCCAGGAGGTGGAGGTTGCAGTGAGCCAAGATTGCGCCACCATACTCCAGCCTGGACGATAGAGCGAGACTCAGGTTAAAAAAAAAAAAAAAAAAAAAAAAAGAAGCTGCTACTGTCTTCCAGAGAGACTATGCCATATTACATTCCCACCAGCAATGTAGGAGTGATCCAGTTTCTCTGCGGCCTCATCAGCATTTGGCGTTGTCACTATTTTTTTCGTTTTAGACATCCTAAGACATCATTGCGTAGTGATATCTCACTGTGGTTTTAATTTGCTTTTCCCAAATTGCACACAATTTCATTTATTTGCCACCTGTGGATCCTCTTTGATAAAATGTTGCTTCAAGTCTTTTACCTGTGTTCTCATTGATTTTTTGTTTGTTTGTTTGCTTGTTTTTTTACTGCTGAGTTTTAAGAATTCTTTCTATATTTAGATACTAGTCCCTTGTGGGATATGTGGTTTGCAAACATTTTCTCCCAATCTGTAGCTTTTCTTTTCATCTTCTCAACAGGGTCTTATGTAGGACAAAAGTTTTAAATTTTGATGAAGCCCAATTTCTAGTTTTTCCTCTTATGGATCATGCTTTTTGTATCAAGTCTAAGAACTATCCTGCTTAGCCTTAGCTCCGTAAGATTTTCTCCTGTCTTTTCTAAAAGTTTTACAGTTTTATGTTTTACATGTAAGTCTGTGATTCATTTTTAGTTAATTATTTTGTCAGGTGTGTGACATAAGTCAAAGTTAATTTTTTGCCTATGAATGTCCAATTTCTTCAGCACCATCTGTTGAAAGGCTGTCATCCACCATTGAATTACTTTTGCACCTTTGTCTTTTTAAAAAATACATTTACTTACTTATTTATTTATTTATTTACTAATGACATCTCCATGTGAATACTTTCGAGCCTTTGTCAAAATCATTTGGGCATATGTACATAGGTTTATTGCTATTGTTATGATTTTAAAAGCATTTAGCAAGCTAACTTAAAGGAATACAAAATAAACATTAGATCAGGTTATCCACCTTTCCTTTGTGTATTGCTAGTTGAGATGTTTATCAATTCACAGCCTAATCTTTTTTTTTTTTTTTTTTTTTTGAGACAGAGTCTTGCTCTGTCGCCCAGGCTGGAGTGCAGTGGCGCGATCTTGGCTCACTGCAACCTCCATCTCCCAGGTTCAAGCGATTCTCCCACCTCCTGCCTCAGCTTCCCGAGTAGCTGGGATTACAGGCACATGCCACCACACTTGGCTAATTTTCGTACACTTTTTAAGTAGAGATGGGGTGTCTCCATGTTGGCCAGGCTGGTCTTAAACTCCAGACCTCAGGTGATCCACCTGCCTCGGCCTCCCAAAGTGCTGGGATTACAGGCGTGTGCCACCACGCCCGGCCACAAAGGGATTTAAGTTGGTAGAGGAACATAAAATGTACAGTTCACATCGTATAATACATTGTATAATAGCTTTGTTTTGAGTAAGCAATGTTGACTTATTGAAGCAAAGTTTTCAACTTTGAAAAGTCCTCTACATTTTGTCTGGCACTCAACTCAGTGAAAGTTTATTGAATTAATATGTGAAAATATGCATTTTTAAATGTTGGATACGTATAGGGTCCTTTGTAGAAGGGATTTGAAATTGTGAGGATTACAGCCATTTGATCTACCCTGGAAAGTAGATACCTTCCACATACCTTCTGGTATCTTCTAACAATGCATCCTGAGAAATTCTTTCTCCATATTGGACACATCATTTACTCTATCTTGGTTCCAGTCCCTCCTTTGTTACTTTAGAGTAATCCTGAATTTGAGTCAGGCGCCAATCTTAAAACTTGGTAAATGAAACTGAGATCTAAATAGCTGGCTTTATACTTAACTCCAAAGCAATAAATTCCTTAAGAGCTACAAGGATAGCGTTTGCCTATATATATATATATATATGTGATGTATAACTACAAATGGCTGAGCTTTAAACTTCATCTGTAAATTGAACATTTTCTGTAGCTTCCATATGAATTTTAATTATTAAGTACTCATGAATTGAATAAAACTGATAATTCTTCTAGTTTATAATTAGCAAATTATAATTAACGCTCTAAAATAATCCATCTCAAATCCTCACATAGAAAGTAAAATTCAAATAATTTACTCACAGTTTCTTCCATAGAATTCTCAAGAGGATAATAACATTAGTATTGGTTATTTGTTTATTTTCCAGGACATGTAAATGTTAATATTTTTATCTGTAAAAAGTAAAATAATATTTTAAGAGATATCGATATTCCAGTACTCTCTATTCTGCTTGAAACAGCTCTGTGATAAGGGAATATTAAGAATAACAAATTCATACAAGCACAAGATAGGAGAGCGGGAATCAAGTTCTTAGATGACTGGATATCTCTGTGGGAACAATTGGTTCAGCAAGAAGTAGGCTTTTTATCCAGGGAAAACAAAGAAATCATAATTAAGAGAGAAGCAGTTTCAAAGGTGAAGGTGAGGAGTTGCCAGCCTCAGCGAAGGCTCTGTAACTAGAGAATGAATCTTTAGGGTAGAATTAACGGTAAATTTTAAACTGTTTTAATAATTATAATTATTTTTGCACTTTGAAGAGGGTGTCTGAAGTCAGTTGTAAAATGTTTGACATTTGTGAATTCTTTTAATGTTATATTTGAAACTGTTTTGGTGCATGCACAAAATGCTCAACTTTGACTCCACATTTTATTGTTAAATCTCATGTGACCCGTCTTCCTGGAGAAGTATGTGTGCAAAGTACAGGTTCAGCCTGCTACACAGGCGGCGTGTATTTGTTTTTGAGAAATCTCAAACTGTTTTTTATGAGAGAATTAACCCTCTCAGGGAAACAGCTCTACCAACGACTGCCCCATGGGAGAGGATGTGTGGGGACACCTGCATCCTGCTATTTGGAGAAAAATTGAGCTGCTAGTGAGACAATGAACCAACAGCCGTGGACTGAGAAGTGAAAAATAGAGAACACCTGCCTCCCCTCCACACCGACGCCAATCCAAGCAATTCTGAAGGCATCTTGGAAGCCCTAGAAAAGAAAACCTCAGTGACTTGATTTAGAACCTTGGAAAGTAGAATGGTAACTTTGTGCTTGGCATGTAATAGGCACTCGACAAACCTTTATTGAAAGAAACAAAGAAAGAATGAGAGAGAGAAAGAAAGAGAGAGAAAGAGAAAGACAGAGAGAAAGAAAGAAAGAGAAAGAGAGAGGAAGGAAGGAA
>NC_045438.1:52374980-52428462 GCF_002776525.5 Piliocolobus tephrosceles
TTTTTTTTTTTTTTTTTTTTTTTTTTTGAGACAGGGTCTCATTATGTCATCCAGGCTGCAGTCCGGAACTCCTGGGCTCAAGTGATCCTCCCGCCTCAGCCTCCCAAGTAGCCGGGACTAAAAGCATGCACCACCACTCCTGGCTAAATTTTTTTATTTTTTGTAGAGATGGGAGTTTCATTGTGTTACCCAGGCTGGTCTTGAACCCCTGGTGTCAAGCAATCCTTCCACTTCAACCTCCCCAAGTACTGGGATTACAGGTGTGCGCCACCAGGCCTGACCATAATCACTTTTGTAAACAACCAAAAAAACAAAGAGTAACTCCCTAGTCTCTAAGTAAGATGGAAGGGATTTTCAGAAACCAAAGATAGTTACGTATGTGCTTGTGTGAATTATGTTATTCTTAATTCTCCCTTATCACAGAGCAGTTTCAGGCAGAATAGAGAGTACTAGAATGTGCACATCTCCTAAAATATGATTTTGCTTTTTTTTTTGATGGAGTCTCTGTCGCTAGGCCAGGGTTCAGTGGCGTGATCTTGGCTCACTGCAACCTCTGCCTCCCGGGTTCGAGTGATTCTCCTGCCTTAGCCTCCTGAGTAGCTGGGACTACAGGCGCGTGCCACCACACCTGGCTAATTTTTGTACTTTTAGTAGAGACGGGATTTCACCATGTTGGCCAGGATGGTCTCAATCTCTTGACCTCGGGATCCACCCGCCTCAGCCTCCCAAAGTGCTGGAATTACAGGCGTGAGCCACCACGCCTAGTCCTATGATTTTACTTTTTACAAATAAGAATATGAACATTTACATGGCCTGGAAAATAAACAAAAAGCAAGTAACTGCTAATCTAAGCAGATGCTGATGTATTCCTCAGCATGTAGGTTGTACACTGTTGGCTTGACCTTGCAATCCTTTCTGAAAATTTGAAGGCTAGTAGATGTGAAAACCTTTGCTAAGAATTTCCCAAGAACCAACTAAGTGTAATCTCACACAATGTGAAAATGTTGACAGTATTTGTGCTACTTACTGATACATTTTCAAACGTGCTGACGTTAATCATTCTCAAATAGGTTTTTTTTTTCTTCTTCTTCTTTTTTTTTGCAACAGAGTCTCTCTATGTCACCCAGGCTGGAGTGCAATGGCACGATCTCGGCTCACTGCAACCTCCACCTCCCGGGTTCAAGCAATTCTCGTGTCTTAGCCTCCCGAGTAGCTGGGATTAAGGTGCATGCCACCATGCCTGGCTAATTTTTGTACTTTTAGTAGAGATGAGGCTTCACCAGGTTGCCCAGGTTGGTTTTGAACTCCTGTCCTCAGGCGATCCACCCAACTGGGCCTCCCAAAGTGCTGGGATTACAGGCGTGAGCCACCGTGCCCATCCTCAAGTAGGTTTCAACAGTGCTTTTTGCTCTTAAAATCCTAAGTGAGGTCCAAATGCCACGTTTCACTAGCACTCCTGAGAGGAGAGAACGCAGTTGATTAGAGGAGTGCCATGCGGTGGTGAAGTGTGGAACTGAAGGCAGATGCCAGTTGGACTCCCTGCTCTTCCATCTCCCGGGTGTGAAACCTCAAGCACACAATTTAATTTCTCTGGACCTACTCCTCTCCCACCTGCCAATGGTAAAATGAGAATAATACTACCTATCCCACGGTGTTACTATGCAAAGTGCATTGAACAGTGCCTGACACAGAGTAAGAATTCTAATGTTTCCTAAATAGTCAAAATTTAAGTCAAAATGGGGGGAATGTGTATAAATTCCTAAAACTCAGCACTTTGCAAATATACTGTTTCTTAAGGGATAAACTCCAGGGAAATTGGCCTTTTTTACATAAAAATAATTAATTCAGAAAACAGGCCCAGCATGGTGGTTCACGCCTATAATCCCAGTACTTTGAGAGGCTGAGGCAGGAGGATCACTTGAGCCCAGTTTTTCAAGACCAGCCTGGGCAACACAGCAAGACCTTGTTTCAAAAAAGAAAAAAAAAATTAATTCAGGAAACGAATTTGATGGTGAGTAACTAACCTATGGTTCCCAGGGTACCATTCGATTCATGCAATTCATTAGGCATGAAACATCCTAGTGCTGAACTACCGCTTACACCAACTTTCTACAAAATTGTACTAAATCTGAGTATGAGATATTTATCTGGAATTTCGTGTGAGGATTCCAAAAGTTTCTTCTTTTCCTCTTTTTTTTTTTAACAGAATCTTGCTCTGTCGACTAGGATGGAGTGCAGTGGCACAATCATAGCTGACTGCAGCCTCGAATTCCTGGGCTGAAGTCATCCTTCCACCCCAGCCTCTTGAGTAGCTAGTTGCGCCTGGCTAATTTTTTAATTTTTTGTAGAGACAAGGTCTCGCTGTGTTAACCAGGCTGGTTTCTTCATTGCTAATGGAGATTGCAAGTATTTGTGAAAACTGGGGCGCTCGGTTGTCAGTTACAACTGGAATAAATTTTTTTTCAGCCCCAAAGCCTTAATGCTTTGCTCCAAGCAATCCAGCTACAAATTTAATTTAGTTCAAATACTTACTGATTGGCTGCCATGTTCATATAATAAATATTACATTCAAGGGTCGGAAAGGAAAGGATGCAAGCCACTTGGACTGATATTATTTCAAGTCTTCATCTTTTGAGAAAGGCTGGTGGCAAAGGAACAGATCTATGCTGTCATGTCTCAGCATCGCCCAGAGGTGGCCTGGATGCGTAACCTCCAGCACAGGCCCTCAAAGAAGGACAGGCACATTTCCGGTAACAATCTCTTTTCCCCCGTTCCCCGGGGAGAGGGGGGCGGCTAGCACTGCTGATGGCATCGCCTGACATCACTTGTTCCGGAGGATAGGAGAGCGTGGGCCTGCGTGGCCCACCTCATCCGTGGCCTGACTGCGTTAACCTCTCGGTTCCCTGCTCTTGCCACGTGAGGTGCCCAAATATGGTCGGACTCAGGAGGAGCCAGGGAGCGCTTGCCTTTCTCCTGCTAATGGGGAGGAGGCTGGAACAAATGTTTGGAGTTAAACACAATCTGCAGGAAAGCAAATGGGGACTCGGGCTCGCTCCTGGGCGAGCTGAAAGTCGGCTGCAGCAGAAGCTCCTGCCTTGGGTGATCCATCATTTAATAAACCCCAGAGAATCCAGTGTCCCCAGCAGGCTTTTTGCTCCCCTGCTCTCTTGCCTTCTGAGGCCCTGGGTCGTCCTCGCAGCTCTCGTCCCCCTGTTAGAAACGGGAGGCGCCCGAGGGCCGGGTGGGCTGCTGCCTGGACCTGGGCTGGCGCGTCGCAGCGCCTCTGGTCCCGGCAGCCTGGGGGCAGATGCTGCTGCAAGGCGTGTCTGGGGCTGTGCTCATGTGATGAAGCGAGGGAAAAACCAGGGGGAGGGGGGCGGAGGCTAAGAGGTGGCCTTTTTTTTTTCCGCTTTTCTTTTAAGGAGTTTGCCGCGAGCGCGTCTCCTTCATTCGCAGGCTGGGCGCGTTCGTAGGAGGCTGGCGGCGAAGGAAGGCGCTCTTAGGACCTCGCTGGCGCGCGTCTTTTGGCTCTTGCCCCTGTCCCTGCGGCTTGGGGAAGGCGTAACCCGGTGGCTGGGCGCGGGAGAAGTGCGAAGGAGCCATGGGCGCCGGGAGCTCCACCGAGCAGCGCAGCCCGGAGCAGCCGCCCGAGGGGAGCTCCACACCGGCTGAGCCAGAGCCCAGCGGCGGCGGCCCCTCGGCCGAGGCGGCGCCAGACACCACCGGGGACCCCGCCATCGCTGCCGCGGACCCCGCCACCAAGGTATGGGCGCGCCGGGCCACCTGCGCCGGGAGGCTGGGATCTTTGGGGTGGAGGTGGGAGGATTCCTCCGATTTCCGCCGAGAGAACTTCCCGGCCCGTCCAGCCCCATCTGCAAACTCGGGAGCGCTAACCCCTCTTTGGAGGCTTTTCAGGGTCTTTTGCGCCGGGGCGGGGCCAAAGCAGCGGCGAGCGCGGCGGGGGGCTTGCGTCTTTGTCGCGGGTCTCCAGGGGAGGCGACTGCGCCATCCGCAGTAATAACATCCGCGCCCTGCCCACGGCAACTGAGCCTTTCTCCGCACTCTTCCGGTGGAAGCCATCCAGCCCGAGGCGGATGAGCCGCGCTGGGGGATCCGTGGAGAATGGACCCCGGGCCGGGCCTCCGAAGCTCGGAAATGGGGAAAGTCAGCTATGTGGCCAGGACGCGTGGTGGAGCCCGCCGGGTAGCCCAGGCACCCTCAGGTTCCCCGCCGTGTACCGCCTTGGATGCCAGCGGTGCCTGGAGCGAGCGGGTTTGGTACCCAGTCCTGCGGCAGCGGCCCGAGCAGACGCCGCCTTCCCGAGGCAGAGAAAGCCTGGTGTGTAGCTCGCTCGGAGCCAGGGAAAACCTGGGCAGGCGCTGCGTTTCCAAAAGGAATGACAGGTTTCGCAAACCAGCCAGCGCCCTCGCGTTTGCTCAGCGCTTTGCCTGCGGACTCAGTTGGCCAAACACACACTAGAGTGGCTAGAAGTTCTCGAAGGATGCGGTCAGAGTGTAGCGAGCATTCCGGGTACTCTTCCCTGGACGCAGTGCTGAAACGACTGCATTTTATCGACTTCAGTCTTAAAGGCTGTAATATTTCTTGTGGGCCAGGACAGCCGCCAAGACTGTGGCTTGTTCTGGTCGTGGTATTTTAGATCTGTTTTCCAGCACGTGTGTTCATTAGCAAGGCTTCGCTCTACTGGTTTTGTGATACCCTTGTATCACAAAGGTACCCTTGTGATACCTTGTAGAAAGATGTGGATAACCATGCTTAATAGTTAAATTTGCCATGTGTCAAATTTGAGGATAGAGTACGTGAGTTATCTCAGGAGGCGTGGATGTTTACAATATGAAAAAAAAAAAAAGGAACCTACAACCATGACCTAGTTGCCTTGACCTCCTTAGCTGTCCTAGTCTCATTTGGGCTGAGAGACTGCTCTTAATAATATAGTTTTTGCCTCCAGTCTTTGATTCATAACTACTTGTGAAATCCATGGTCCCTAGATATTAAGTACTAACTGTGCCTCTGCTATGTAGATTTTCTAAGAGATGCTTAAGCTTCTGGCCCAAGGAATGTACTATCCTTTTGAGATCCAAGTCGCATTTTAATACTTACTGTATGCACATAATGTTTTGATGCCAGCTACTGTCAAAGTGGCTCGGTAACCAGTGTTGAGAGTCTAGTGATGAAAATAATTTTAAGGTATAATTGCTAAAAACTTGCAGTTGGGTGACATTCCCCCCCCGCTTTTGTACTCCTTCAGATCTTAGTAACTGTTCACCCTGAAAAACGGGATTTAATCCCTTCCCAGTAAATTTGAATTTGTTTATTTAAAAATATTCTTTCCATTCTCTTTTTTCTTCTTCCATAACCTTATCCTTTTCCTCTTTCCAAGTTGCCAACTGTCTTGAAGCAGCCAAACAACCTCCTTTTAAAAAATCACTTAAATGACATCCAGAATATCATTGAACTTGTTGGCATACTGCCCAGTTATCAATTTGGAGACAAATCAATACACTTACATGTATCCTTGGAATGTATTTAGTTTTCATTTCAACTAGCAAAATTTATCACTCAGGCTTTGAACACAAATGTCTTTCCAAAGGACTCCCTAATTAAGAATGACTCAGCACCATGGCCCTTGCCTCCCCTCTTCTTATTAAGCTCCAATTCCTGACCTCCAAGTAATCCCATCTCCCACTCTAGGCTCCCTGGCACCATGGACCCGTCCCAGCAGTTTTCACATGTGTGAGTTTAGTGTTCTCCTGGCTGTTCTGAATGCTTTGCAGGGGCAGGGAACATGCCTGGTTGTGCTGACCAACAGTGTTCCTTCATGTGTGCCATGCTGCCTGGCACAGAGTCGGCTCTCAGGAATACTTGTGGAAAGAAGAAGGGGTGATACTGGCTTCTTGGTTTTGCTTGGAGAATATCAAGTTAGAGAATACCTTGACCTATCTTGACCTATCTGCTTTTACTACAATTTAACCCTGGATCATCTCATTATCACGTGAGACTGATTATGATAGTGACTAAGTCAAGGCAGTCTGTTTGGTTATGAATAGATCAAGTGAATAGTTAGACCAAAAACCTCAGATGTAGGGGCTTTGGATTCTGTTTCTCTAGTTACAGAGTGGCTTGTTAGCATTGTAATTTCAAATTGGGTTTTATCTCAAATAGACAAATATGTTAAGTGCATATGGCTCAAATGAGACCATTTCATACACTGAGTTACTTAGGATTACGTCTTGAACTTTCTTGATGTGTCTATGGACGGTTGGGGAGGTTTAGGCAAATACATTTTCCCCTCCTTGGATAGAATGTGATCATTAATTAAAGGTCGTGGGCAGATCTTTTTCTATCTAATAGCTGACATATCACATGCATGCTATCTATTTAGCAATTGGATTTACTTTCTTTTTTTTCTGCGAATTTTAGTTACCAGTTACTCACTAAGTGCCCTTATCTGAACAGACAATTACACTGGTTGAATTATCACTTGTGTTAGGTCAAATGGAGATTTAAACAAGATTTTCATTACCCAGGCTTAATATTTAGATGCACTAAAGCAGAAGTCTTGGTTTTATCTATGGTGCATTTCCATAAAATGGAAGGAGTCTTTATCTTCTATTCAATCTTTTATAATCTTTATTTTTTCCCTTAGATCCAGAGATAGACTGGAAATCTTTTACAATCTTTATATGTAAGATCCGGGTGGGGGCGGGGTGAGGGGGAATGGCTTGATCTGTTATCTGCTAGGGTTTAATTTTGAGACATGGCCGTTTCGCAACTGCGGGGTGCAGGAAGATTAGACGACCTGAATGCTGGTGGTAAGTAAAGCCTCACACTTCACATTATTCCTTAATTGTCTGTTTTTAAAAATTTGTCTTAAAAAAATATTAAGGTGGCAACATATTCAGGTGGCAACATATTCAAGTGGCAACAGAGCGTGGGGTGACCAGTGACAAACTGACTTCCATGTCTCTGGCTAATCTTGATTTTTGGAGCCAGGCTCCAGACTAAGTCTGGACAATCATAATTAATTAGCCTTCCTATATTTATTGCCTGATCAATGATTTCAATGCTGGACATTGAACAATGGTCTGTCGCAACAGGCTGAGGCCATTGTCTATGGCAGGTGGGAAGATGGGGGCTCTTGTTAGCTCCAAAAGCTGTGGTTCCATTTGGTTACAAGAGCCACGAATCACTAAAATATAAAGATGTACTCAAATAGAAGAATCCAGTGTCTGAATGGTAAATTTAAGGATGTGTTTGACTCTTGTGCATTAAAACAGACAATTGGCTGCGTGCAGTGGCTCACGCCTGTAATCCCAACACTTTGGGAGGCGGGCGGATCACGAGGTCAGGAGATCGAGACCATCCTGGCTAACATGGTGAAACCCGCCTCTACTAACAAAAAATTAGCCAGGCATGGTGGTGGGCGCCTGTAATCCCAGCTCCTGGGGAGGCTGAGACAGGAGAGTGGCGTGAACCCGGGAGGCGGAGTTTACAATGAGCTGAGGTTGCGCCACTGCACTCCAGTCTGGGCGACAGAGCTAGACTCTGTCTCAAAGAAAAAAAAAAAACAGACAATTGAGGCGGCCAGCTGCATTTCATAATTCCTCCCATAAGCTAGGTCATATGCTTCCTCCTATTTGCCACTTTTTTAACAATAGAAATGGAGAATGAAAATGGCCTCAAAGTGACTACATCACCAGTGTTACACAAATGGGCCCTCTTAATAGAGGGATGTTTCTGTGTGTGTGGCTACCTGTATTCCTGTGGATTTTCACCAGATTATAAGAGCTGCTGCTTTCTGACTAGAACAGAGACCAAAAATTGGAGATACGGATGTGGAGATGATTCTTTTGGTTACTGATAGACTGTGGGAATCGCAGGGCTTCCCTTAAATCCATTACAGCTTATAGGCTAGTGGATCAATTAGATCAGTGGAGATTTTCACTTGAAATATTTTCTTTTATGAAGAAAAGGCCTTGAAATGTGCATCCTCTTTGGGTTGACTAATTTCTATGCCTTTACAGCTTTAAGCTGATATTATAAGATTATTCTAGTTTGGATCTTGTAAGATAATTAACAAGATGGAAATAAAATGTTTTGTTTTAAAAAATACTAGGAAATTATTTCTTCTCCTTTGTCTTCATTAGTTTTAATACATATTCAGTGCTTAAAGAACACCAGTGCAGGAAAACTCAAACTAAATGGCATCATCCCCCGTCCCTGTAATTCTATATGCAGTAGCCATTCGTGAAGTTAGAAATGAGAATTCATAGCACTAAGCATTCTAAGAAAAATTAAGCCAGTACGTTTATCTTTTGGGGGGAAAAAAAACAACTAAATTTCCTTGAACCAAATTATTTTTTTTTTTTTTTTTTTGAGAGTTTCACTCTTGTTGCCCAAGCTATAGTGCAATGATGCAATCTTGGCTCACTGCAACCTTTGCCTCCCAGGTTCAAGCAATTCTCCTGCCTCAGCCTCCTGAGGAGCTGGGATTACAGGCGCCCACCACCACGCCCAGCTAATTTTCTGTATTTTTAGTAGAGACGGGAGTTTCACCATGTTGGCCAGGCTGGTCTCAAACTCCTGACCTCAGGTGATCCACCTGCCTCAGCCTCCCAAAGTGCTGGCATTATAAGTGTGAACCACCGAGCCCAGCCTGAACCACATTCTTAGTTCTCTTATAACCTAACAAAAATTACAATTTAAAATAGGCTTCATTTTAAAATACAATGGAAAAATATGAAAAAAGCTGGGGGAAGAAAGAAACATTATATTGAATAAACATATATGCCTACTGTCAATAAATTATTTAAAAATCTGTAATTATAATTATTTTACTTGTCTATTTAGATCTTGGGCCATTTTTCTGCAAATTAAAACCCTATCAGAGAATGTAAGAGTAGGATTTCATACCTGTAATTATCCCTTTGTTTCCTTCTCATTCGTATATCTAATGGGTGAAGATATTAATAATTAGCAATAAACCTCAATTATACATTCATACCTTCATATTTCTCATGAATAATTAAGTTTACTTATTTGAAACAGACTGTATATCTGACATCATCACTCTTGAATTGTAAAGGCTTAATAAGATCAAAAGCATTTGTTTACCCTTATTAAAATGATTTTTATTTAAAGTCATTACATAGCAAAGTTCATTTAATGTTTATTTTTAAAAAGTATTAATGATTGAGAACTTAAATTTATAAATAGGGTAAATTACTTACAAATTTTAAGTAATAATTTGAAGCCAATATGATGGCTTCTTACCTATTCTTTCAAAAACTTCATGCACATGAAAGTGGATAAAAATGGCACAGTCTTTTCCATTTAAGAAAAAGATCATATCACATGCAGATTCTGCAGCTTTAGGTTTTGGATGTCTTTTCATATCAGGACATAAATAACTGCCCCCATTCTTATTAATTTGGGTGCATAAATTTCCCTTTTATGGGTTGAAGCCCTGTAATGATTTAACCAATTCCTTGAGTTTATATTTAGATTGTCCTAGTCCATAAGTGTAATTGCTGAATTGTAAGCTTTATATGCATTTAAAAATTTAACCAGGCCAGGTGCGGTGGCTCACACCTATAATCCCAGCACTTTGGGAGGCCCAGGCAGGTGAATCACGAGGTCAGGAGTTCGAGACCAGCCTGGCCAACATGGTGAAACCTCGTCTCTACTAAAACTGCAAAAAATTAGCTGGGTGTGGTGGTGGGTGCCTGTAATCCCAGCTACTTGGGAGGCTGAGACAGGAGAATCTCTTGAACCTGGGAGGGAGGTTGCAGTGAGCTGAGATCTCACCACTGCACTCCAGCCTGGGCAACAGTGCAAGACTCCGTCTCAAAACAAAAACAAAACAAAACAAAACAAAAAAACAAAAGATTTAACCCTTCCTAAATTGACTTTCCAAAGAGGTTCTACCACTTTGCACTCCCACCGTGGAGATCAGCACTCGTTTTCCCATGCTTTACTTCATGGGTATCAGATTTTCCAGTACTTGTCAATGTGCTAGGTGAAGAATGGTACCTAGTTTCCTTGGTGCCTTTTTTTTTTTTTTTTTTTTTTTTTTTGAGAGACGGAGTCTAGCTCTGTCTCCCAGGCTGGACTGCAGTGGCCGGATCTCAGCTCACTGCAAGCTCGGCCTCCTGGGTTTCCGCCATTCTCCTGCCTCAGCCTCCTGAGTAGCTGGGACTACAGGCGCCCGCCACCTCGCCCGGCTAGTTTTTTTGTATTTTTTAGCAGAGACGGGGTTTCACCGTGTTAGCCAGGATGGTCTCAATCTCCTGACCTCGTGATCCGCCCATCTCGGCCTCCCAAAGTGCTGGGATTACAGGCTTGAGCCACCACGCCCGGCTCCTTGGTGCATTTTTAACTGTGAAGTTGAATGCCTTATCATGTCTCTTTGCCGTGTGCTTGCCATCTGATCATGGTTGTCAAAGCATGAAAGGCTTTGGTTTGTTTTACTGTTAATTAATTTTCATTTTCATTTTATTTATTTATTGCTTTTGAGATGGGCTCTCATTCTATTGCCCAGGCTGGAAAGCGGTGGTGCAATCTTGGTTTACTGCAGTCTCAACTCCCTGGGCTCAAATGACCCTCCTGCCTCAGCCTCCTGAGTAGCTGGGACTACAGGCACACACCACCGGGTAGCTGGGGCTACAAGTGCACACCACCATGCCTGGCTAATTTTGTTTATTTTTTGTAGAGACAAGGTCTCACTGCGTTGCCCAGGCTGGTCTGGACCTTGTGGACTCAAGTGATCCTCCCACCTCAGCCTCCCAAAGAGCTGGGATTACAGGTGTGAGCCCCCACACCCAGCCCAATTAATTTTTAAAGACTTTTTTTTTCTGTGTGAGGGTTCACACCTGTAATCCAAGCACTTTGGGGGACTGAAAAGGGAGGATCACTTGAGGCTAAGAGTTCAAGAGTGGCCTGGGCAACATAGCAAGTCCCCATCTCTACAAAAAATAAAAAATTTACATGGGTGTGGTGGCGTGTACCTGTAGTCCTAGCTACTTGGAAGGTTGAGGTCAGAGGTTGCTTCCACCCAGGAGTATGAGGCTGCAGTGAGCTGTGATCATGCTGCTGCACTACAGCCTGGGTGACAGAGCAAAACCCTATCTCTATTTAAAAAAAAGGCCGGGCACGGTGGCTCACACCTGTAATCCCAGCACTTTGGGAGGTCGAGGCGGGCAGATCATGAAGTCAGGAGATCGAGACCATCCTGGCTAACATGGTGGAACTCTGTCTCTACTAAAAATACAAAAAATTAGCCGGGCGTGGTGGTGGGCGCCTGTAGTCCCAGCTACCCGGGAGGCTGAGGCAGGAGAATGGTGTGAACCCAGGAGGCGGAGCTTGCAGTGAGCCAAGATTGCGCCACTCCACTCCAGCCTGGGCAACAGAGCAAGACTGTCTCAAAAATAAACAAACAAACAAATAAATAAATAAATAAAAGATTTTTCCCCCTGAAATCACTCAAATTGGAAAAAAGCAAGTTCAGGAATAAAAACTCAGCTGGGGTAGAGCAGTCTTACTCTTCTTTGCTCCTTTTCCTTTCCAAATTAATGAACCATCTTTAAATTTATTTACTTGGAGAATGACCTACTTCTTAAGCTATCATTTTTAAAATTTCTTCTCTTGGAACAATCTAAAATAATTTAGTTGCCAGAAATTATTTTATGGTCATGATCCGTGAAATGTTGAGATCAGGGGTTGGAAGCAGCAGAAATCCACCTCTTGGGAAAACAGTAGGGTGAAGGCTCACCCGTGATCCTCTCCCATTCTCACGGCAGACAGCCTGGCTCTGTTAACTGGATGGTATACACGGATTTTCTGAGAAAAACGTAGGTTTTCAAAGCACAGGAAACCATCTGGAACACTGGGACACCCTTAGGTGCCTCTTAATACAAGTATTCATTTCAGGTTCAAAGCTTTTTGTCTTCCCTATGATTTCTCTGCAATGTTTTTTTAAAATGGGGGAACCCTATAGTTTCACTCTACCTAATCTTAATCCCAGTTATAGCAACATATCAGTTTCATGTTTGATTTCAAAATGAAATAAACCAAAATTTAAGAAGGAGAGATTACTACAGTTTATTGGCTGACCATCTATTTGTTATGTGCAATCTCTGCAAACTGGGAGTACTGAGGGATTAAATTTTTCCTGGTTCCCAAACCTCGTGGTGCTATTGAATCACCTAGGGAGCTTTTCAAAGACACATACACCTTATTCTGGATTTATTGAATCAGAATCCCAGGCGGTCTCAGGGTCTGGGATTCTGTGATGTTTTTTTTTCTTTTTCTTTTTTTCTTTTTTTTTTTTGAGAGACAGGGTCTCACGCTGTTGCCCAGGCTAGTCTTGAACTCCTGGACTCAGGCCATCCTTTGGCCTCAGCCTCCTGAGTAACTGAGACTACCAGCTCCTGCCACTGTGCTGGGATTCTGTAGTCTTAAAATGCTCGTCAGATGTTCTAATGTGTGGGGTGTGGGCTCCATTACCTTAAGGGAGGGGAAAGAGTAGGCGTAAGAGCTGAATTGAATAAGAGTCAGGGAGAAGTTCAGGTCTAGGTGACACTGGGCGAGAGCGTGCGCAGATTTCACTGAGATTGGAACTCGTGTGGGTTGAGAGGGAAGGTTTCAGATGATGGGAGAGTAGGCATTTTGCTTCACACAGCTGGAGGATAAAATAAAGGAAAATATTTCTTCCACATAATTTCATTCCTTTGTTTGACTATATTAAAAAGTCGGTTGCTGGCCGGGCACGGTGGCTCACTCCTGTAATCCTGGCACTTTGGGAGGCCGAGGCGGGTGGATCACGAGGTCAGCAGTTCGAGACCAGCCTGGCCAACATGGGGAAACCCCATCTCTACTAAAAATACAAAAATTAGTCAGGCATGGTGGTGCGCACCTGTAATCCCAGCTACTTGGGGAGGCTGAGGCAGGAGAATCGTTTGAATCTGGGAGGGGGAGGTTGCAGTGAGCTGAGACCACACCATTGCACTCCAGCCTGGGCGACAGAGCGAGACTCCGTCTCAAAAAAAAAAAAAAAAAAGTGGGTTGCTCACGGAGGCTTTTCTAAATAGATTGTGCCATCCAAGGTAGGTAACTGTTCAGTGAAATACCCCCATCCTTACCGAGCCAGAAGCTGTGACTTTTCAGTGTTCCCCTTCCATCTCATTGCCTCTTAAGCCCTCTTCCCTTATTTATCAATTTAAAACTTCTCTTTTGCTGGATAAGTAGACAGTAGCTAAGGGCTTAGTTTATGGCATTTGACTGGTCCAAAAATCTCTAAAGAAATCTTAAAACCTATCAAGTTGTTGAATAATAGAGTTCTGGCTTTCTCCGCCACTTGCTTACTATTCAATCTTAAGTTCATAAATATTTCTTTTTTTATTTTATTTATTTATTTATTTATTTATTTATTTATTTTGAGACGGAGTCTCTCTCTATCGCCCAGGCTGGATCTCAGCTCACTGCACTGCAAGTTCTGCCTCCCGGGTTTACGCCATTCTCCTGCCTCCCGAGTAGCTGGGACTACAGGCGCCCACCACCTCGCCCGGCTAGGTTTTTTTTTGTATTTTTTTTTTTTAGTAGAGACGGGGTTTCACGGTGTTAGCCAGGATGGTCTCGATCTCCTGACCTCGTGATCCACCCGTCTCGGCCTCCCAAAGTGCTGGGATTACAGGCTTGAGCCACCGCGCCCGGCCTATTTATTTTTTAATATAAGACAGACAAAGTCTCACTGTGTTGCCAAGGCTGGTCTTCAACTCCTGAGCTCAAGTGATCCTCCTGCCTTGGCCTCCCAAAGTGCTGGGTTACAGGGGTAAGCCATCCATGCCTGGTGTTTCACAAACACTTCTTTACTAGCTTCTGTTCTCCAGGAACTGTGCTAGGAACTGGGGAAACAGAATTTCAGTTCTAAAAAAGTTAAAATTCTCCTTTTCATATGTTTAGATCTTTATTCTACTAGATAATATTATTTTATGTCTAAAAGGAGAAATCTAAGTTCATTTTTATATGGGTTACCTATTGCTCCAGTAACATTGATTAAAAAGTTACGTCTTATTAAAACTCAAGTTTCCATATATCCATAAACCTATTTATTGATTTCCTTTTACTTGTAAATTTTTTCTGCTGTGTTACTTGTGCAATAAACTGAAAGCATTGCGGGAGTGGCTAAATATCTGATCAATTATAATAGCAAGCCCATGGTTTAAAATAGTTCTGTATTCTACATCTCAGGTGTTACCCTTGTCTCTTTCATGGCTATGCTGAGTTCATACATATATAAATACAGACATGTGGCTGGTGGGCATGGTGGCTCACATCTTTAATCCCAGCACTTTAGGAGGCGAAGGTGGGAGGATCACTTGAGCCTAGGAGTTTGAGATCAGCCTAGGCAGCATAGTGACACCCCGCTGCTACAAAAATTTTTAAAATTAGCCGGGTGTGGTGGCACATGCCTGTAATCCCAGCTACTTGGGAGGCTGAGGTAGGAAGATCACTAGAGCCTGGTAAGTTGAAGCTGCAGAGAGAGACCCTGTGTCAAAAAAATAAATAAATAAGGCTGGGCGTGGTGGCTCACACATGTAATCCCAGCACTTTGGGAGGCCGAGGCGAACAGGTCATTTGAGGTCAGGAGTTTGAGACCAGTCTGAACAACATGGTGAAACTCTGTCTTTACTAAAAATACAAAAAAGTTAGCCGGGTCTTGTGGCACATGCCTGTAGTCCCAGCTACTCAAGAGCCTGAGGCAAGAGAATTGCTTGAACCCGGGAGGCGGAGCTTGCAGTTACGCCGAGATTGCACCAGTGCACTCCACCCTGGGAGACAGAAGGAGACTCCATCTTAAAATAAATAAATAAATAAATAAATAAAATAAGAAAATGGGAATCAGGTGTCATTTTAAGCTTAACTTGTTTTCTTGGTATGTAATAACATTCATTAAAAGCGGTTAGATATTTTCTAACCACGCACCATATGAGCTAGATGCTTTGGGAGATAAAGAAATAACATTACTGTTGAGCACCTCATAATTGAGATGAGGTGAGGCCTTTCTAGATGAAATATTCAACAGCAAAGATTCCAATAAGGTGGCTAGGTAATAGAAGAATTGCTGTTAGTACTACTGTAAAAAGAAAATAATTTTTGGGAAATTGTTCTAGGCAGATAAAAGGCCATTAGTCAGGAAGTCTTCTGGTACAAGACATTGAGTTGGTAGTTCTCAAGGAAACAATGGAAAGAGGCTGAATTGCAGCCCATCAGTGTTAAGAGCTGCGGAGGCAATAGAGAGCCACCGCCGGCTTTTGACAAATAACAAAACAAAGTTTCAGAAATACCAGGGGAGTGCATGATGAACTCCTGGGAGACCCTCTTGTATAAGGCGGAGATAACATCCACACAGTAAAGTGGTGGGAAGTGTGACTAGAAAGGGTAACTTTAGGAAGATGATGTTGGCAAGCATTTTCACAGTGTGGTAGTGACATCTCAGATATCAGTGGGGTAGTGAGATTTGGCACAGGGTAGAGGCTTGGCATGGGGGTAAGTCACAGACAATGAGATTTTAAGATTTGTAAGATGGAGTACCTCTGTTTCTCCAATAGTCTGACAAGGACATCTACTCCGTGATGTTGGTTTCAGTTATCTACTGGTGTGTAACAAACCGTGCCAAAAAATTTATTCTAAGGGTACCTTTAGAACAGAGAACATCACTTGATAATAACAGCTTGGGACTTCAAAGGAAAGCAGAGATTTGGCCGGGCACAGTGGCTCACGCCGGTAATCCGAAGACGTTGGAAGGCCGAGGCAGTCAGATCACCTGAAGTCAGGGCTAACCAAGCCAGGCCAAGACTAGCCTGGCCAACATGGTGAAACCCTGTCTTTACTAAAAATACAAAAATTAGCCAGGCATGGTGGCACGTGCTTGTAGTCCCAGCTACTTGGGAAACTGAGGCATAAGAATCCCTTGAACCCAGGAGGTGGAGGCCACCTTGAGTCAAGATTGCTCCACTGCACTCCAGCCTGGGTGACAGAGTGAGTGAGACTCTGTCTCAATAAACAAATAAATAAATAAATAGAAGTAAAGCAGAGGTTTGCAGCAGAGTCTATAGATAATAACAGAGGGCTTCTATGAGCTCAAAGCACTTCTCTAATAGTGATCTGCGTCACAGCAGAGATCACTGGCATTGGGGGCCATCGAGGCTTTTGGAGTACTGGGCCAGGGAGGCACAACTGAAGGTCAAGTTTCTTTATTTTTTTTTCTGAGATGGAGTCTCTCACTCTGTCACTCAAGCTGGGGGGCAGTGGCGCGATCTCAGCGATCGCAGCTCACTAACCCTCGCCTCCCAGGTTCAAGATTCTCATGCCTCAGCCTCTCCAGTAACTGGGACTATAGGTGCATGCCACCATGCCTGGCTAATTTTTGTATTTTTAGTAAAGAGAGTTTCACCATGTTGGCCAGGCTGGTCTCAAAATCCTGACCTCAGGTGATCCACCCGCTTTGGCCTCCCAAAGTGCTGGGATTACCGGCGTGAGCCACCATGCCTGGCCAGAAAGTCAAGTTTTTTAGGAAAAAAGATGATCAACATGGAAGGACCCGACGGTAGCTATGGAGAAGTGTAGGTGGAACCAAAAGTGAGTCTTAGTAGAAGAGAGGACTAGAGGCGAGCATGGTGGCTCTTGGTGGACCTAGTATTCCCAGTACTTGGGGAGGCCAAGGTGGGAAGATCATTTGACTACAGGAGTTTGAGACCAGCCTGGGCAAGATAGCAAGACCCCTGTCTCTGAAAAAAGAAAAGAGAAAACGAGATAAAAGAGATGCCGCTGGATGAACAGTTGGCAGATCATGATGGCATCTTGCCACAGTGACTGTTCTATCCCAGCATGGCTGGGTCCACCTGAAAATGAAAGAACCTGGTCATTGACTGCATTCCTTCCATTTGTAGGCAAAGAGATGAGATTGCGTAGGGAATGCGTTATCTCCAGAGAAGACATTTTCGCTTTGTAATTTTTCCATCCCCAGTGGTTTGTCGTTCAGAATACAATTTATGATTTATTTTTGTTTGTGTCCGAGCCTATGATGTTTTGTTGAATTGAGCCATTACAGGCCCTGGTTTCACCTGCCACAATGATGAATTTCTATTGTCACTCCCTGATATTGGCCACTTTTCGTGAAGACATGCTTCATTGGCTCCTAGTTTTCTTTACTCTGTAAAGTGTATTTTGTTGTGATACATAAAACAAGACTGTTGATGCATTTCACAGTGTTTAACCTCTTTATGTTTTCAATTCTTGGTGGTAATTTTTCACAAAGTTATAGTAAATTCCTCAAAGAATGCGTCTTTAGAAACTTTCATTTGAAATTGTTTTTATTTGAATACATATGTAAAACAGTCTTTTTTTCATTTTAATTTTTTTTTCTTTTAAAATAAAAAGAGGTCTTGCTGTGTTGCCCAGGCTGGTCTCTCATTCTTGGGCTGAAAGGATCCTCCCACCTGAGCCTCCTGAAGTTAAAATTGCAGGTATGAGCCACTGCACCTGGTCAAAATAGTCTTATTCAGCATCAGTAATATATTGAATTCTATAGAAACTTCAACCTTGGGTGGCCTGTCTACTTTGAACTTACAATTGATATGCACTGCAGTACAAACTGGGAGGGAGAGGGGGAATAGGATTGTAGTCTACAGGAGATTGCTAAGAATTAACCAATTTTGCTATGATGATTTTTTCACATGGCAATTTTTTTTTTTTGAAGTGGAGTCTTGCTCTGTTACCCAAGCTGGAGAGTGCAGTGGTGCTCACTGTGACCTCTGCCTCCTGGGTTCAAGCGTTTCTCTTGCCTCAGCCTCTCAAGTAGCTGGGATTACAGGTGTGAGCCACCAAACCTGGCTAAATTTTTTTTTTTTTTTTTTTTTTTTGAGACGGAGTCTCGCTCTGTCGCCCAGGCTGGAGTGCGGTGGCCGGATCTCGGCTCACTGCAAACTCCGCCTCCTGGGTTTTACACCATTCTCCTGCCTCAGCCTCCTGAGTAGCTGGGACTACAGGCGCCGGCCACCTCGCCCGGCTAGTTTTTTTTTTTTTGTATTTTTTAGTAGAGACGGGGTTTCACCATGTTAGCCAGGATGGTCTCGATCTCCTGACCTCGTGATCTGCCCGCCTCAGCCTCCCAAAGTGCTGGGATTACAGGCTTGAGCCACCGCGCCCGGCCCTAATTTTTTTGTATTTTTAGTAGAGACAGAGTTTTACCATGTTGGCCAGGCTGGTATCCAACTCCTGACCTCAGGTAATCTGCCTGCCTGCGCCTCCCAAAGTGCTGGGACTACAGGTGTGAACCACTGTGCCTGGCCAGAAATGACATATTTAACCAATATTTAGACATGAGTTCCTGATTCCTATATTGTTAACCTAAATATTTAAATGGAAATTTTTGTTCTTGTTCTGCTCTATTTTCTATGAAATAAGTTATTGAAAAGCAGTGGAACATGTCACCACAAAGTTTACTAAATTAGTCCTGACCATTACAATCTTTGTATTCCACTGACAAAAGCAGCGGAATAAAATTTAAACAAAAAATAGTTGACCTTAATGTGGGCAGAAACCCAGTTGATTGGTGTTATAGCTGATTTATTTTCTTTGTAAAACCTTCAGGAACTAAAGTTTAGTTTGAACTCAGTTTGACGGCAGTTTTAGATCAGTCTTTTTTTTTTTTTTTTTTTTTGAGATGGAGTTTCACTCTGTTGCCCAGGCTGGAGTGCAGTTTTGTGATGTCGGCTCACTGCCAACTCCGCCTTCCGGGTTCAAGAGATTCTCCTGCCTCAGTCTCACAAGTAGCTGGGATTACAAGCATGCACCACCACACCCGGCTAATATTGTGTTTTTAGTAGAGACGGAGTTTCACCAAGTTGGTCAAGCTGGTGTCAAACTCTTCTTGATCTTAGGTGATCCACCCACCTCGGCCTCCCAAAGTGCTGGGATCAAAGGTGTGAGCCACTGCGCCTGGCTTTAGATCAGTCTCCATTTTGTTTATAATACAGAAAGCTCATTTAGCCTTGATTAAGACAACGATCTGGTTATTTGTTTGATATTCGTTAAAGACCCACTGAGGTTTTTGAATTTTTGTTCTACACTGAGAATCTGGTGACTGAAGAGGGCTTACAATTTTATCTTGAATTGCAACAATGACAGAGATTTCAAGTCACTTCTGGAACTATGCCTGATAAACAATCTCTGCATGACAGGGAGGAACGCAAAGAATGCTTAAGTATTCAGGGAAGTAGGTCATGGTTTAAAGTATTACATTTGTCAGAGAAAGTTTCTCAAGCAGTCCCTGTGATCTTCAGAACCCAGCCTTGTTCCTTGCCCAGAATGCTTTAGTTGTAGGCAAATTCGAGGGCTGAATTAACTTCCCAGCCTCTAGGAGGGCTGGACTGAAAGTCACAGATTCACCACATGCGCCTGCACCCTTGTCAACAAACATGAAGTTAGAGTTATAGGCATGTGACTGGAAAAACGGTAGACGGGATTGATAAATGTTGTTTCTTTATTGTGGTGCGATCCTGGAATAACAATTATTTAAAGAGCCAGGTGTAGTGGCTCATGCCTGTAATCCCAGTGCTTTTGGAAGTTGAGGCAGGAGGGTCACTCGAGCCCAGGAGTTAAACAACAGCCTGACCAACATACTGGGACCTTGCCTCTACAAGAAGTTAGCCAGGCATGGTGGCACGTGCCTGTAGTCCCAGCTACTCCGGAGGCTGAGATGGGAGGATTGCTTGAGCCAGGGAGGTCTGGGCTACAGTGAGTCGTGGTTGAACCGCTGCACTACAGTCTGGATGACAGACTATCTAAAAACAAAACAAAAAAATTATTTAAAGAGCAAAAAGCAAGCGGTAATGGACAATTGATGTGTAAAGAGATGTAGGAAGAAGGGAAAACCAGAGAGTGCCTTTTAACTGAACTTGGGGTCTTTCTTTGCTGCCAGTGTTCAGCACTGCAGGGGACCCAGCTGAGCATGTACCTAGCCATTTGTGGACTTAAACATGCTAATGTACCAGGTTTTGCCCTGAATTGTAGCCAAGTGCTGGACAAGAGGCACCAGTCTGACAGTGCTCAGAGATACTGAGTACCAGGAAAGGTGGCATAGAGAAATTTGTGCTGAGTCTTTGCAGAATGGAGATGCACGAGAGAAAGAATTGCTGAATAATGAGTCAGGAAAGAACCTCAGCCTGTTGGAAGAAATACTGATTGAAAAATAGTCTAGGAAAAGTTGAGTTAAAGCTTGGATGTTCCAGACTGCAGAACTTTCCAGAACCCTTAATATGTTACTATTATTAATTATTAATCTTCAAAAGGGGAAATGGAATATGCATCTTTACCCAAATAGAGTTTGGAAAGGCCAGGTGAGAGAAGAGTGCACAATTAGAATAGCAATTGAGAAGCCTTTAGTAGTATTTTGTGGCTCTGCTGTGGAGAATTTTGAACCGTAGGGTGTGACTTCTGCATTTATTATGATCTGCAATATAAAGCCAATAAATAGTGGTTGGTATGGAGGTGAGGATGCCAAATCTCACTTATATTCTAATCTGGGACTGAGAAAATAATTTTAAGATATTAAGGAAAATTTTATCTTCTTTAGGAAGGGGAAAGGGTGGAATTTCATTTTCTTTGTATAAAGATGATTGTATTTTATATATATGTGTGTGTGTGTGTGTGTGTGTGTGTATAAATGTATAAATTTTATTTTATTTTTATTTTTTATTTCTTTTTTAGATGGAATCTCACTCTGTCACCCAGGCTGGAGTGCAGTGGCACAATCTTGGCTCACTGCAACCTCCACCTCCCAGGTTCAAGAGATTCTCCTGCCTCAGCCTCTGGAATATCTGGGACTACAGGCATGTGCCACCATGCCTGACTACTTTTTGTATTTTTAGTAGAGATGGGTTTTACCATGTTGGCCAGGCTGGTCTCAAACTTCTGACCTCAGGTGATCTGCCTGCGTCGGCCTCCCAAAGTGCTGGGATTACAGGCGTGAGCCACTGCGCCCGGCCTATATATATATATATATATATATATATGTAAACTTTAAATTAACCAAATGTAGAGAGATTATTATTCTTTAATCTTTGGTTAAAATGGAAAGATATGAGATATGCCACAACTTTTTAAAAAATAATTTCGCTTTTATTTTAGATTCAGAGGATGCACCTGCAGGTTTGTTACCTAGGTATATAGTGTGGTGCTGAGGTTTGGGGTACAACTGATCCCGTCCCCCAGGTGCTGAGTGTAGTAACAAATAGGTAGTTTTTCAACTCTTGCCCCCTCCCTGTCTCCCTTGTCTAGTAGTTCCCAGTGTCTACTGTTGCCATCTTTCTGTCCATGAGCACTTAAAGTTTAGCTCCTATTTATTTATTTATTCATTTATTTATATTTTATTTTTGAGACAGTCTTGCTCTGTCACCCAGGCTGGAGTGCAGTGGCGTGATCTCAGCTCACTGAAACCTCTGCCTCCCAGGTTCAAGCGATTCTCCTGCCTCAGCCTCCTGAGTAGCTGGGATTACAGGTGTGTACCACCATGCCCGGCTAATTTTTGTATTTTCAGTAGAGACAGGGTTTCACTATGTTAGACAGACTGGTCTTGAACTCCTGACCTCAAGCGATCCGCCCACCTTGGCTTCCCAAAGTGCTGGGATTACAGGCGTGAGCCACCATACCTAGCCTAGCTCCCACTTATAAGTGAGAACATGCAGTATTTGTTTTTCTGTTCCTGATTTAATTCGCCTAGAATAATGGCCTCCAGGTGCATCCATGTTACTGCAAAGGACATGATTTTGTTCTTTTTTATGGCTGCATGTTGCAGCTTTTAAATGTACATTATGTGGGAGGTGCCTCAGATTATCCTGATGAAATATTTCATATTTTTAATCTCTTTATTAAGTTACATCTGTCTAGACTTGCTGATACTTTGGGGATTGGGTGGAAGAGAAAAAGGAGTAGAAAATGAGGATAAGTAAAATTTTTTTGCATTGAGCACATTTTGGATGGTTTTCATTGTTCAGATATTCCTGATAATTTGCATTAGATTTAGTTTTTATTTTTTGGTCTTCAGTAACAACTGTTTATAGAACTAATTTCTGTGGCGCGTAATTGCATGTAGAGCTAACCCTCCTGCAGCAAGCCGCGTTATGCCTACAAACTCTCCCTTAACCATATTTTCTGGGGCCAGAGACAATTGGACTACTGTAGAGTGAAAAGCTGTAGATTACTGTGTCCTCAAACCCTCTGCCACTCCTGCAGTGAATACTGGAGGTATTGTAACTGTATGTGAACTTGAACGAAGATCAGGGGAAGGTCACACAGAGCCTTCTTGAATGGAGTTGCAAATTCTTCCTCTGGCATATACAAGTAAAGGGAAATGTCATGAGTTTGTTGCTTTTTATGGTCATGAAGAGGGAAAAATCCCCAAAGCTTATGATTCCTTTGCTGTGAGCTGACCAACTGGCTTTTTTCAGCATTGGAGAAGAACTTGAGAAGGACACTGATTTATTTTTTCCTTGAATCTGATCACTGACAGTCTCATAGAAAAGCAAATAACTGTATTCTGAGATTGTAACTAAACTAAACTTTTAAGAAGGTTGTTCCTTTGTAAAACCTAAAAATCAACGTAGGGCTATTCTTGTAAGATTAGTTTTGGCCACATAAAGAGGAAGAGCTCAATCTACTGATTCCTGCTTCTTAATAAATATCTACTAAACTATATATATTTTATTTTATTAATTTATTTATTCGAGACAGGGTCTTGCTCTGTTGCCCAGGCTGGAGTGCAGTGGTGCAATCTTGGCTCCTGAGTTCAAGTGATTCTCCTGCCTCAACCTCCTGAGTAGCTGGGATTACAGGTGTATGCTACCGCACCAGCTAATTTTTGTATTTTTAGTAGAGACAGGGTTTCACCATGTTGGTCAGGCTGGTCTTGAACTCCTGACCTCAAGTGATCTGCCCACCTCAGCCTCCCCAAGTGCTGGAATTATAGGTGTGAGCCACTGTGTCCAGCCTGTGTGTGTATATATATATACATAATATATCTATCTATATATTGTGTCTGTGTGTATATATACAAAATGTGTGTATACATATACATATATATATGTATTTTTTTTTTTTTTTTAGACAGAGTCTTGCTCTGTCGCCCAGGCTGGAGTGCAGTGGCACAATCTTGGCTCACTGCAACCTCCATCTCCTGGATTCAAGCAATTCTTGTGCCTTAGCCTCCCGAGTAGCTGGGATTACAGGCACCCAGCACCACACCTGGCTAATTTTGTGTATGTTTAGTAGAGACAGGGTTTCACTATGTTGGCTGGGCTGATCTCAAATTCCTGACCTCAGGTAATCCACCCACCTTGGCCCCCCAAAGTGCTGGGATTACAGGCGTGAGCCGCCATGCCCGGCCTATATTTTTTAAAATAACATATTTTCCTAGGAACTCCTTCTTTAAAAAAATAGCATATATATGTGTATATATATATATATGTTTAATATGCCCACTTACTGGCCCTTTTTTTCCTTTTCTTTTCTTTTCTTTTTTTTTTTTTTTTTTTTTTTTGGAGATGGAGTCTCACTCTGTCACCCAGGCTGGAATGCAGCGGCACTGTCAAGACTCATTGCAACCTCCACCTGCCAGGTTCAAGCTATTCTTGTGCCTCAGCCTCAAGTAGTTGGGACTACAGGTGCATGCCACCACGCCCAGCTAATTTTTATTTTTTTAGTAGACATGGGTTTTCAGCATGTTGCCCAGGCTGGTCTTGAACTCCTGACCTCAAGTGATCCACCTGCCTTAGCCTCCCAAAGTGCTGGGATTACAGGCATGAGCCACTGCGCCTGGCTGACCCTTTTCTTCAATGAAACTTCCTTTTTTTTCCCTTGCACAAAGCATTAACAATGTGAATGAAGGAGATGGGATTGGATGGGCCAATTTGGGACATTCCACCTGTGTCTGAGGGTTCCTAACAGTTGTTTTACTGTGTATTTTTGTGTTAATTACGAGGTTGAAACTTGTAGAGAATCAGCTAATAACAGGTCAGGTGCATATAGAAATATAAAACAGGCCGGGCGCGGTGGCTCAAGCCTGTAATCCCAGCACTTTGGGAGGCCGAGATGGGCGGATCACGAGGTCAGGAGATCGAGACCATCCTGGCTAACACGATGAAACCCCGTCTCTACTAAAAATACAAAAACTAGCCGGGCGAGGTGGCAGGCGCCTGTAGTCCCAGCTACTCGGGAGGCTGAGGCAGGAGAATGGTGGGAACCCGGGAGGCAGAGCTTGCAGTGAGCTGAGATCCGGCCACTGCACTCCAGTCCGGGCGACAGAGCGAGACTCTGCCTCAAAAAAAAAAAAAAAAAAGAAATATAAAACATATAATCTCTTACCGACTGTCAATTCACTAACGTTTACTGGGTTTGAGTGCCTATTAGGTACCAAGCAGTTGTTTGGGCACTTACTTATACATGCTCTTCCCTGTGTTACCAACAATTTATAACTTTTGTGAGGTGGCTGGTATCATTCCCAGTTTTAAAATGAGCCCATGGAGTGGAAATTTAACTAGGAAGTGGAGCTTTTGATTCGATAGCTCTTGAGGTCAGTGCTAGAGGTCTCACTCCTGTTTGGCTGACTCCCAGTCTTGGAGCTCATGGGTATGAGATCACTGCAGTGTGAGAGGGGCCTTGGCTATGCTGCCGAATAGGGGATGTCTCTCATTATTAACTTCTGAGATATCAGACAGCTTCTAAGATCCCAGTGCACTCTGCCTTCCTAGGTATTTCAGGATGTGTTACTAAGATCTTCTGTCAAGTAAATGGTGAATGATGATCTTTACTGGCCAGCCCCTTGTTTCAGACCCTGTCCTCACTTTTCCCAGCCCATCATGGTTTAGAGGTGGCCAATGCCAGGCTGTAAGAGCGCTTTGGTTTTGGGTGCAGGTTGTACGTCTGAAATGACAATCGATACTGCACATTTTTCTCTTTAATTTGGATATTGGCTGGGTGCGGTGACTCATGCCTGTAATCCCAGCACTTTGAGAGGCCCCAGGTGGGCGGATCACCTGAGGTCAGGAGTTTGAGACCAACCTGGCCAACATGTGAAACTCTGTCTCTACTAAAAATACAAAAATTAGCTGAGCATGGTGATGTGCACCTGTAGTCCTAGCTACCTGGGAGGCTGAGGCAGGAGAATTGCTTGAACTGGGGAGGTAGAAGTTGCAGTGAGCTGAGATCGCACCACTGCACTCCAGCCTGGGCGACAGAGTGAGATTCCATCTTCAAAAAAATAAAAAATAAATAAATAAGTAAATACAATTTTAAAAATAATAATCTGAATATCGCTGAACACCAGGCCTGTATAAGCACCATCTTTCCATTCTTATTTTGTTCTGCCCTTGTTACCTCCCAATTCCTCATCATCTGCTGTACCCTGGTGAGCTCTATTCCATTTTAAATACATTTCCCTCCTTAGGATCATCCCCCAGCTCATTTACCAGCCCAGATCAAGGCATTGTCCCAGGGTCTTAACTCTCTCAAGTTAGAGTTTCAGTCTCACATATATATCTATGTATTGGACAAGTTTACCCCAAGAATGGCATTTCCTTCTCTCCGCTTTTCCTGCCCCTTCCTCTCATAAACAAAATCTCTCTTCTTGTATCAGCACCATCTTGCAGAATGGTGTCATTGCCTTACGCTGGCCAAGTTAGAAACCTGGAACTTGCTCTTCCTTTCACTCTCCAGCCAGTCATGAAGTCCTATTGGTTCTAGTTCTGCTTCTCGGATCTTTTCCTCGTTCTCCGGATTTAATTATCCTGTGCAGTATACCACATCAGAGTTCAAGCCAGTCTTCCTTTGATTACGTTTTTCTCTGTGTATGATTGCTTTGTGGATGTGATAGTTAGAAAGTGGAAGCACCCTGGAGCTCTGCGACTCGGGACCCTCCGTTTGTATTCCTCCAGACTTTTCCTAAACTCTTTTTCTTCTAGCCATGCACCTGTGCATTCCCTTATCCTTCACTCCTCAAGTTGCATCTTTAAGGGTTGGCATCTAAAAATCAATGGTTTGGCCGGCTTCAGTGGCTCATGCCTGTAATCCCAGCACTTTGGGAGACGAAGGTGGGTGGATCACCTGAGGTCAGGAGTTCGAGACCAGCCTGGTTAACATGGCGAAACCCCATTTCTACTAAAAATACAAAAATTAACCGGACGTGGTGGCGGGCACCTGCAATCTCAGGAGGCTGAGGCAGGAGAATCGTTTGAACCCGGGAGGCAGAAGTTGCAGTGAGCCGAGATTGTGCCATTGCACTCCAGCCTGGGTGACAGAATGAGACCCTATCTCAAAATAAAATATAATAAAATAAAAACCAACGGTTTGGCTGGGCATGGTGGCTCACTTCCTGTAATCCCAGCACTTTGGGAGGCCGAGATGGGTGTATCACTTGAGGTCAGGAGTTCCAGACCATAGAAAAATACAACCCGTCTCTAAAAATACAAATCCCATCTCTAAAAAATACAAAAATTAGCCAGGCATTATGGCGGGTGCCTGTAATCCCAACTACTTGGGAGGCTGAGGCAGGAAAATCACTTGAACCCAGGAGGCAGAGGTTGCAGTGAGCTAAGACCATGCCATTGCACTCCAGCCTGTCAACAGAGCCAGACTCCGTCTCAAAAACAAACAAATAAAAACAACAATGGTATTTATTTATTTATTTATTTATTTATTTATTTATTTTTGAGATGGCATTTCACTCTTGTTCCCCAGGCTGGGGTGCAATGGTATGATCTCGGCTCACTGCAACCTCCGCCACCTGGGTTCAAGCGATCTCCTTCCTCAGCCTCTTGAGTAGCTGGCATTATAGGCATGCGCCACCACGCCTGGCTAATTTTTTGTATTTTTAGTAGAGATGGCGTTTCTCCACGTTGGTCACACTGGTCTCGAACTCGTGACCTCAGGTGATCTGCCCACCTTGGCCTCCCAAGGTGCTGGTATTACAGGCGTGAACCACTGCGCCCAGCCCGAAACAATGGTTTTCAGATGTTTTCTTGCTGGTCTGCTACATGTTCTTCTTCTGTTCAGTCAGTGCATGTAAGTAATAAATAAAGCTTTGCTCATTGCCTTTGTTTATGTTAAGTACTTTTTCATGAAGTGCGGTGGCATGGCCTCAGATAAGTGTCTACATAATGCAGTCAACTTTCCAACACCTTGGGTGTCCTCTAAGAAATACAGACTACAGAATCTTCATCATATTTATATATAATTGTCCTTTGGGCTCTAAATTTATCCCATTATCAGATTGGCTTTTATTTTGGGAATTCTGTCTGCATCAGAAACATGGCTAATTGACTTCAACTTCAAGTTCAAACACTTGATTTGTTGGCATTTTCATTTTTAGCAAGTGAATATCTGTCATGAATTAACTAAAGTTTAGAAGATCTTTGTTTTTCTTCTTCCCTCCCCAACCCCAAAAAGAATACAATTCCTAAAGGCTTTTATAATTTTTATCACAAAATAATAGACTTAGTACAGGGAGGATCTTGCTGAAGCCTTCGTCAGTCAGGACTATTTCACCAGTGAACACCATCTCACAGGCCTGCTCGGTCCCTCCTGCTGTTCTTTTTTCAAAGCTAAGAGAGACATTCTGCAACTTCCAATCTAAGGTTTTCTGGGTCTCAATTCCCTTATACTCCAGAGTTCAAGCACATTTTCTTTGCCTGCATATAAAAGGTAGTTGAATAGGTGAAGTTAAGTTAACCTTTAGATTTCTTTCCTTTTGGGGGGTGATTTTGTTTTTTATAGATGGGTGTCACTCTTGCCCAGGCTGGAGTGCAGTGGTGCAGTCCTAGCTTACTGCAGCCTCAATCTCCTGAGCTCAAGCAAACTTCCCACCTCAGCCCCCCGAGTAGCTGGGACTGTGGGCATATACCACCATGCCTGGCTAATTTCTACATGTTTTTAGAGACAGGGTCTCAATATGTTGCCCAGGCTTGGTCTCTAACTCTTGGGCTCAGGCAATCTCCCTGCCTTGGCCTCCCAAAATGCTGGAATTACAGGCATGAGTCACCACTTCTGGGCCTTAATTTTTCTCTTTGAATTACCACTGAACTTCCTGAAAGCTTTGCTTTTCCTCGAACTCAGAACTCTTTGTCTAACTCTGTATCCGTGCAAAACTAGTTGTTGAAACATCCATTCAACAGATAATAATAAATTCCTTCTTCAGTTCACATTCTTCATTTTTACTCACTGTACCCTTTTGAGAGATTTTTTCTTTTCTTTTCTTTTTTCTTTTTCTTTTTTTAAGACGGAGTTTCACTCTGTCGCCCAGGCTGGAGTGCAATGGCATGATCTCTGCTCACTGCAACTTCCGCATCCTGGGTTCAAGCGATTCTCCTGTCTCAGCCTCTTGAGTAACTGTGATTACAGGCACCTGCACCCACGCCTGCCTAATTTTTGTGTTTTTAGTAGAGATAGAGTTTCACCATGTTGGCCAGGCTGGTCTCGAACTCCTGACCTCAGATGATCCTCCTGCCTCGGCCTCCCAAAATGGTGAATTATAGGCGTGAGCCACTGTGCCCAGCTCTTGAGAAATCTTACACATGTTCTTGGCTTCCCTTACATCTATGTGCTGTTGAATCCCAAACCCCTGCATCTTTCCACCTAGGACACCTCTACTTCATTGTCTTGCCCCTTTAAGCTGAGCCCACCCAGCTCAAATCTACACTGTTTGTTCTCATCCCTGCCAAGGCACTCTCCAGCTTGGGGCAGGTGGAGGGGACACTGTTTCATGAGGAAAGCTAATGGTATGCAGAAAGGATTGAATAAAAGAAAGGAAGAGAATGGAGAACATCCGCTTGGCCGGGGCCCAATATCCAAGCATGGCCAAGATGAAAGCAGAGCAGGGTGCGGCCTTGGGAAGGAGACGGGAATGAACTGCTGACATTCCTTGAGGACAAGAGGCCAAAGCCTGCTGGCTCTAAAACTAGTATGTTTAAAGCAAATTATTAGTTTTGCTCAAAGTGCCACTAACATAAAAGAATAAGATATACCTGGCCAAGTCCCCATCTCTTAAAAAAAAAAAAAAAAAAAAAAGAGGTCGGGCATGGTGGCTCACACCTGTAATTCCAGCACTTTGGGAGGCCAAAGTGGGTGGATCACGAGGTCAGGAGTTTGAGACCAGCCTGACCAACATGGTGAAACGCTGTCTCTACTAAGAATACAAAAATCAGCCAGGTGTGGTGGCAGGTGACTGTAATCCCAGATACTCAAGAGGCTGAAGCAGGAGAATAGCTTGAACTCAGGAGGCAGAGGTTGCAGTGAGCCAAGATCTTATCACTGCACTCCAGCCTGGGCAACAGAGTGAGACTTCATCTCAAAAAAAAAAAAAAAAAAAAGAATTAAAGATAAATAGTATGATAAATAGTACAAGTTCATATTAGAGGTACATTTTAAGGTAATATACCTGTAATATTTTTGACAAAAATAAGTTAATTTAGCTTCAAACATCTCATTCATTTGCAAAGGATGACTTCATTGAAAGCTTAAATCTGTGGGAAAATAATTTTTGTCCAAAAGTTTATGTTGGCCAGGCGCAGTGGCTCACGCCTGTAATCCCAGCACTTTGGGAAGCTGAGGTGGGCAGATCACCTGAGGTCAGGAGTTCAAGACCAGCCTGGCCAACTGGTGAAACCCTGTCTCGACAAAAATACAGAAAATTAGCCGGGCATGATGGCTGGCGTCTATAATCCCAGCTACTCTGGAAGCTGAGATGGGAGAATCGCTTGAACCCAGGAGGTGGAGGTTGCAGTGAGCTGAGATCACGCTATTGCACTCCAGCCTGGGCAACAGAGCGAGACTCCATCTCAAAAAAAAAAAAAACTTTTTATTTTAGGGACAAAGTTAAATTTATACATGTAAATCAAGGCCTTTTTTTTTTTTTTTTTTTGCAATAGCTTTACTGAGATGTAACTCACATACCATATAGTTTACCCCTTTAAAGTGTATAGGTCAGTGGGTTTTAGTAATCAAAGCATTCTTAGCTGAAAAGTGTTATTGAACAACTGGAAGCAGGTATTTGTTAACTGGTCTTACTTATGTTCATATGACTGCTTAAAACTTTTCCTTCACAGGAATTCAGCTAGCCCATTCTAAAAATTGTCCAAAAATCCAAATGTAGGAAGGGAACTGCTATTACTATTTGAAATTTAAATAGTCACTATAGGGATATAGTGACCCAGGAAATCAATTAGCTAAACTGACTTCAATCCAGTAGAGTTAAAACAACAGAAGAAAACCAACCTGAAAAAAATACAGTAGAAGAAAATAAACTTAAACATATGGTATTGTACCTTTAGGGAAAAATGACCACTTAGTTTAAATTCAAGATTTTAAAATTCAAGAATAATAATGCTTGTTAAAAATTTAACAGTACATGCAAAGGTATATAAAAGCTGCTCTTTGTCCTTTCCCATCCATCCCTCATCGGTCTCTCACCAGAGGAACCATAGTTAATGGTGATTATAATATCCTTCCTGGCCTACAGTGGATTACTCAACAACTGTGTGAGAAAAGAAATTGGTGATCATTAGGAGTCAGTGTGGGTTCACTAAGAATGAGCTCAACATCAAATTTATGTAACATTCTTTTTGTTCTTCCTTTAGTTGGTCTTTGTGTTGTTGTTTTCAGGTTCCTGGACTCTAGATTTGGGGAACTGGACTGATGATGTTGATTCTGCATTTCACCAAAGTGATCTGACAAAATTGAGTAATTCAGCAGCTCTGTCTAAATGTGGGCTGATCAAAGGTATCTGGAATAAATGTAGTTGATCATCCTGGTCAGAGCTGTCTGCTGTAAAACTCTACTTGGCCTTGCCAGGGTTCTTTATCAATTTGCATGAAAAGTGAAGACAGACATCTCAAAGTGACAAATGATTTAAAAAGTTAAAAGTTAGGATAGATAGCTAGTGCTAGATCACATATTTTTCTCTTCTTCTTTCTTTCTTTTTTTTATTTTTTGATCTTTAATAATATTGGTTATCTTATGTCATTGCTTATTTCTTTCACTACTCCTATTTAAATATTTTTCAAACTTAGATATGGTGCCAGCATTTTGGTATAAAGAGGAAAGACAGTGTTAGCTCTCAGTGCAGCAGAGCAGCCAGATTGAAGACGGCATAAGAAGGAGGAAGGCACTGGATCTGTGGAAGGACAGGGGAGGGAGGAGTCTAGGTAGAATAGAAGAAAAACACCTTGATGAAATGCATCAATTCCTGTGCATTTTAGAAGATCGAATTATAAAGCAATTTGGCAACATGTCTCACCATATAAGTGTTCATATCCTTTGCTCCAGTGCTGCTAATTCTGAAAATTCAACAGATAAATAACACGGGAGGGAAAACTGCATTCCATAAAATGTTTGTTACAATTGTTTACCGAAGCCTTGTTGAAGGTGTTGAAAGATCAGTTCAGTGAATCATGTATGGTACATATACCTGATCATTGTCATTCAGGGGCACAGGAGAAATTTTAGTGACTTGGAGAAATGTTTATGGCTGTGAAATGGGAAAATATGCAGAACTGTATTCCACAATAGTAATTGTATTTAAAAAATGCATGTATGTGGCTAAAGGTTGAAAGGAGAACTTGAAAATCACAAGGTGTCAGAATGACAGGGTTTTAGATCGTTTCATCTTTTCAAAACTTTCATTTCTCTAAAAACCAGCAGATAGATGATGAAGGGAAGGAGTTGAGGATTATAAGTAGGGGAGAAGGTTAAAAAGCTGGGAGTTGAATTGACTTTGTATTCACTGTAAGCTCAACTGTGAGAAAGTGGTTAATTAGAGCATTTTGAAGAGACTCTTACGCCATATTAATAGAAATAACACCATACTGTTATTTGCACCGGTGAGCATCTGTTTGGACTATTATACTTAGTTCTCATAGTCACATTTTAATGTCAGGCATTGGTGCATTGAAGTCAGCATGTAGATTTTTGACCTTAAAAGACTCATTCACGTTTTCAGCTATTTGAGAGACAGTTGTCAAAGCACCAGTAGACACATCACGTGTGGAAGAGTCCACAGAAGGCCAAACCCTGGCCAACAGAGAGAAGGTGGGGTGTGGAGTAGGGCTATTGGGTGGTTTTCAGAGCGCCAATCCATCTCCTCTGACGATTTTTGCAAAGACAGTCATCGATGTATAGAACAAATGACAAGATTTTGTGTCTATAGTTACTATTTACCATTTCTGATCCCTGTTTTCAGGACCTATTACATTTCTAGAACGTAGCCATAAAAAAGACACCATCGCTATCTATCACTATGCTTAATGAAGGCTTTTTCATAGGCAAAAAATAACAGGGATAATGGCAGGAAGTTACAGTGTGAAAGGGTCCCTGGAAGGTGGATGTGGTTTCTTCACTGGATTTTTCCATTGCCGGGAGACAGATATCATTCTTCAGGCACCCAAACCTGTCTCTCTCGGCATTTGCTGATAGATTGAGCTGAATGGCCATCGTCCTTGTGCCCTCTTCTGTTGCTCTGACTCCTACGCATGCTCCCTGAGTGCCACCTTCCTGCCTGACAGATGCCATACCCCTCCATACCCAACTCCCATTTTATCTTTTCCTTTCCTTCTTAGCCGGATCTAGGAACCCTCATGGGACCGACAAGTAACCATTATTAAAACGGTGTGACTGCTGGGTGGGGTGGCTCATGCCTGTAATTCCAGCACTTTGGGAAGCCAAGACAGGCGGATCACCTGAGGTCAGGAGTTCGAGACCAGTCCGACCAACATGGAGATGTATTTTTGTATTTCTACTAGAAATTGTACTCCAAATGTACTCGCGCCATTGTACTCCAGCCTGGGCAACAAGAGCGAAACTCCGTCTCAGAACAAACAAACAGCAACAACAAAAAACAGTGTGACTATATGTTCTCAAATACTTGTATTTAAGGCAAAAATAACAGTTGGTAGCTATATAAAACTAGATTTAGCATGAATCTGTTCTTTTTGCTTACAAGGGAAGATAAAACTTCTAATGAAATACCCATATTATATGGAAACTTCCAATTCTATGTAACGTTTCCATTTTGGAAAAGACTAGTGTTTTTTTGTTTGAGTTTTCTTAATTCTTTGAGACAGATTCTGACTGTGTCACCCACGCTGGAGTGTAGCAGCGTGATCTCAGTTCACTACAACCTCCACCCCCTGGGTTCAAGTGATCCTGCCTCAGCTTCCTGAGTTAGCTGGGACTACAGGCACACGTCACCATGCCCAGCTAATTTTTGTATTTTTTGTAGAGACGGGGTTTCACCATGATGGCCAGGCTGGTCTGGAAACTCCTGTCCTTAAGCGATCCACCCACCTTGGCTTCCCAAATTTCTGGGATTACCAGCATGAGCCACTGTGCCCAGCCTGTTTTGTTTGTTTTGTTTTGTTTTTATCAACATCTAAACCCTTACTTTAATATTACAGAGGGAAAATTGAAAATTGGGCTTAAACCAGGTGTGAGAAACATTTAATGTCTAATGATTAAATCTCATGGTCAAGATGAAAAATGTTCAGTCTTAGGTGAAATCTTTCTCAGAAAAGTTTTCTGTGAACATTTGAACATAGACAGTACAAGTGGCTTTTTAAAAATTTTGAGACAGGTCTTTTTGAAGACATCTGTAGCCCATTCGTAACTGTCCTGTTCAAGGATGGATGATAATCTCAAAATGTCAGTGGCATTTTCAGTTTTTTCGTATTTCAATTTTATATTTTTTTGTAAAATTTTTATTATTCAGTGCAAAATTTTTCTCAGTAGCATTTTAGACTTGTTTGTCATCCTATTTGTCTTCTCCAAATTGAGTGGAAAAGGAACTTCTTTCTATCGTAGAACTTGCCAAGACATCTGGGGAGGATTTCATAATTAAAGAATGTATTTTATTTCCTTTAGGAATTAACAGCACTTGAATCTGATTTGTCATGACACTTCACTATTGCTCAACTCAAGAGGCATTGTAGTTCTTGTTCATGATTTTTTTTTTTTTTTTTTTTGAGACGGAGTCTTGCTCGGTCTTGTTCATGATTAATAGGAAATGCATACACTGGAGCAGATACATTTACCCCAGGAAGATATCTCTGGATCACTTTGCCTCCGAGCACTCTTCCTCTGAGATATTTTCCTAGTCTCAGTTGCTGGGAGAGTATTAATTGTTCCAGGTTTTTCAGATAACTTTGTTAAGATAATAATTCACATACCATACAATTCACCATACAATTCACCATTTAAAGGGTACAACCCAGCGGTTTTTAGCATGTTTACAGAGTTGCGTAACTGTCGTGATCTTTGAACATTTTCACTCCCCAAAGAAACCCTATACCCATTAGCCGTCACTCTCCATTTCCCACTCCCCTCATTCCCAGTAACCACAGAGCTACTTTCTATCTCTCTATGGATTTACCTATTCTGGACATTTTATATAAATGGAATCATACAATATGTGGCCTTTTGTGTCTGGCTTTCATGTATTGTAGTGTTTGCAAGATTCATCCATGTTATAGCGACATCAGTACTTCCTGTTTCTTTTGTTGTTGTTGTTGTTTGAGACAGAGTCTCGCTCTTGTTGCCCAGGTTGGAGTGCAATGGCGTTATCTCGGCTCACTGCAACCACCACTCCCGGGTTCAAGCGATTCTCCTGCCTCAGACCCTTGAGTAGCTGGGATTACAGGCATACGCCACCACGCGGGGTTAATTTTTTTGTATTTTTAGTAAAGATGGAATTTCTCCATGTTGGTCAGGCTGGTCTCGAACTCCCAACCTCAGGTCATCTGCTGGCCTCAGCCTCCCAAAGTGCTGGGATTACAGGCATGAGCCTCTGAGCCCAATTGGTTTTTTTAACGTCTGTATAATATTCCATCGTATGGATATATCCTACATTTTATTTATCCATGCAGCAGTTGATAGCCACTGGCATTGGGGTTGTTTTCACCTTTTGGCTGTCATGAATAATATTGCTATGAACACTAATGTACAATTCTTTGCCTGAACACAAATGTTTTCATTTCTCTTGGTATTTATCTAGAAATGAAATTGCTATATGTTTAGCCTTTGTTTAACCTCTTGAGGAACTGGCAGACTTTTCCAAAGCAGCTGCACCATTTTGCATTCTAACCAGCAGTGTATGAGGGTTCCAATTTTTCCATATCCTTGATAACACTTGTCATCTGCCCTTTTGGTTAGAGACATCCTAGTGAATGTGAAGTGACATCTCATTGTGGTTTTGATGTGCATTTCCCTGATAGCTAATCGTGTGGATCCCTTTTGTTTTTAGTGAATGAAATATCTGGTATTCTCATATGCTGAACTAAAGCTAAAAATTAAAAATGACTTCTGAAATGAATGTGTATATGACAGACATCACGATGAATCCAGGTGAGCACTATGCACTCTTAGCAATCGAAGTGTACTTCTCTGGCTTCTGAATAACAGTTTTTAGAGTCCTGATTTAGTATTTAGGTAAAGAGTTAATGCTTCTAGTTTGGGGAGTTAGTTGCTAAAATAATAAAATGTCTCTGTGGTAGGGAGGGGTGACGATGGGGAGGTTTGCTGGTGGATGGTTAAGTATGATTCCCACCAAATATGTGGAAGCCGTTTCTTCTGTTAGAGTTACAGGTCAGTATCCTTTTGTCATCTTTGCTTTCTTTCTCCTGTTTGCATCCTTTTTGTTGTTGCTGAACTCTTTTAGAGTAAGTTTTAGAGTAAGTTTTAGTTTTAGATACTTTACTCCCAGATAGTTCAGCATCGTCTCCTGGGAATACATTCCTACATTCTTTTTTTTTTTTTTTTTTGAGACGGAGTCTCACTCTGTCGCCCAGGCTGGAGTGCAATGGCGCAATGTCCGCTCACTGCCATCTCCGCCTCCTGGGTTCACACCATTCTCCTGCCTCAGCCTCCCTAGTAGCCGGGACTATGGGAGCCCGCCACCACGCCCGGCTAGTTTTTTTGTATTTTTACTAGAGACGGGGTTTCACCGTGTTCACCAGGATGGTCTCGATCTCCTGACCTCGTGATCTGCCTACCTCGGGCTCCCAAAGTGCTGGGATTACAGGTGTGAGCCGCCGCGCCTGGCCTCCTACATTCTTCTGCTTACTCCCGGTGCCATTGTCACAACTAAGAAATTTTTTTTTTGAGACAGATTCTCATTCTGTCGCGCAGGCTACAACAGTACAATGGAATGATCTCAGCTCACTGTAGCCTCTGCCTCCCAGTGTCACGTGATCTTCTCACTTCAGCCTCCGGAGTAGCTGGGACTACAGGCCTGTGCCACCATGTCCAGCTAATTTTTGTATTTTTTGTAGAGATTGGGTCTCACTATATTGCCCAGGCTGGTCTTGAACTCCTGAGCTCAAGCAATTGGCCCACCTCGGCCTCCCAAAGTGCTGGGATTACACGTGCGAGCCACCACACCCCCCACCCACAACTGAAAAACTTAACGTTAATTGATTTTATTTATTTGTTTATTTTTGAGACAGAGTCTTGACTCTCTCACCCAGGCTGGAGTGCAGTGGTGTGATTTCAGCTCACTGCAACCTCTGCCTCCTGGTTCAAGTGATTCTCATGCCTCAGCCTCCTGAGTAGCTGTGACTACAGGCGCCTTCCACCACGCCTGGCTAATTTTTGTGTTTTTAGTAGAGAAGGGGTTTTACCATGTTGGCCAGGTTGATCTCGAACTCCTGACTGCAAATGATCCACCCACTTCGGCCTCCCAAATTGCCAGGATTACAGGTGTGAGCCGCCACATCCCACCCAACATTAATTTAATGATATCATCTAAGATAGAGTTCGTATTCAAACTTCCTCTGTTAGCCTTAAATATATTTTATACCTGCTTTAAAAATTGGGTCCTGGGCTGGGTGCGGTGGTTCAAACCTGTAATCCCAGCACTTTGGGAGGCCAAGACAGGAGGATCACGAGGTCAGGAGATCGAGACCATCCTGGCTAACACGGTGAAACCCCGTCTCTACTAAAAAATACAAAAAAACTAGCCGGGCAAGGTGGCTGACGCCTGTAGTCCCAGCCACTCGGGAGGCTGAGGCAGGAAAATGGCGTGAACCTGGGAGGCGGAGCTTGCAGTGAGCCGAGATCGCACCACTGCACTCCAGCCTGGGCGACAGAGCAAGACTCCGCCTCAAAAAAAAAAAAAAAAAAAAATTGGGCCCTGGCCAGGCACAGTGGCTCATGCTGCAATCCCTGCACTGTGGGAGGCTGAGGTGTGATGATCACTTGACGTGAGGAGTCCAAGACTAGCCTGGGCAACATCATGAGACTTCATCTCTACAAAAAAAGTACAAAAAATGAGCCGTGTGGTGGCGCATGCCTGTAGTCCTAGCTACTTAGGAGGCCCGGGTGGAAGGATCCCTTGAGCCAAGGCATTTGAGTCTGCAGTGAACTATGATTGCATCACTGCATCCAGCCTGAGTGACAGAGTGAGAACCTGCTTCAAAAAAACAAAAGAAAAAAAAAATGGGGTCCAGCATATAACCAAATTGCATTTGGTCATGTTTCTTTTCTAGTTTCTTAAACTCGAATACTCCCTTTGCCTTCCTGTTTTTCATTAGGTGATGGATGGATGAATAGATAGATAGATAGATAGATAGATAGATAGATAGATAGATAGATAGATAGATAGATGGAGATGGAGCCTCACTCTGTCACCCAGGCTGGAGTGCAGTGGTACGATCTTGACTCACTGCAACCTCGGTTCACTGCAACCTTTGCCTCCTGGGTTCGGGTGATTTTCCTGACTCAGCCAACCGAGTAGCTGGGATTATAGGCATTTGCCACCATGCCCTGTTCATTTTTGTATTTTTCGTAGAGACAGGGTTTTACCATGCCAGGCTGGTCTCGAACTCCTGGCCTCAAGCAATCTACCTGCCTTGGCCTCCCAAAGTGCCGGGATTACAGGTGTAAGCCACCGTGCCCAGCCCATGAAATTTATTTTTATGAAGAGCCCAGGCCAGTTGTCTTATTTAGTGGATTTGTCAGATTTATCTATGATTAGATTCAGGCTGGACATTCTTTTTTTTTTTTTGAGACAGAGTCTTGCTCTGTCGCCCAGGCTGGAGTGCAGTGGTGCAATCTCGACTCACTGCAAGCTCTGCCTCCCAGGTTCATGCTATTCTCCTGCTTCAGCCTCCCGAGTAGCTGGGACTACAGGTGCTCGCCACCATGCGCGGCTGATTTTGTTTTTGTATTTTTAGTAGAGACGGGGTTTCACCGTGTTAGCCAGGATGGTCTGGATCTCCCGACCTTGTGATCCGCCCACCTTGGCCTCCCAAAGTACCGAAATTATGCGCCCAGCCCAGGCTGGACATTCTTAGCAAGAGTACCACCTAGGTGATGCTGCGGTGATGGTGTGGTGATAGTGAACTCTTACTGTTGTCTCACAAACAGCAATCACAGACAATGCCTGTCCCTCCCATTATTGGTGATGCTGAGTTGGACTGTTTGATGCTAATAGGGGCTGAGTTTCCCTGTGGGGTTCTATTGTAGTTTGATACCGGTGATTCCATTGCCAGTGTCTTCGCATCCAGTGATGACTCTCGCCTAAATCATTGTGAAATGGTGACTGTCTCATCTGTTATTCTTTCTATATTTCTGCATCTGGCATTCTTCCACATAGGTGAGCTTTTTCCTTTTACCCTCATCTCTCCCTTTGTTTTCCCCTTAAAGTTAAACATCCTTTTTCCAACAATGAAGTTATTGAGCGTATTTCCAACTTTTATGTCAAACTTAAGGAAAGAGACCTCCAGCAGGCCAATTCAAAGACTCTTTTGGTAGACATATTTAATAGAAAAAGAATGCCTAGGTGGTTACTGTTAGACTAGTTAAAAGAATGGCTGGCTGGGCGTGGTGGCTCATGCCTATAATCCCAGCACTTTGGGAGGCCGAGGCAGGTGGATCACGAGGTCAGAAGTTCGAGACCAGCCTGACCAACATGGTGAAACTCCGTCTTTACTAAAAATACAAAAATTAGCCAGGTATGGTGGCGTATGCCTGTAATCCCAGCTACTTGGCAGGCTGAGGCAGGAGAACTGCATGAACCCAAGAGGTGGAGGCTGCAGTGAGCCGAGATTGTGCCACACTCCAGCCTGGATGACAGAGCAAGACTCCATCTCAAAAAAAAAAAAAAAAAAAAGAATGAGGACAAAATAGTTTCTTTCCGTTCTTGTGTGTGTGTGTGTGTGTGTGTGTGTGAGATTGGATCTTGCTCTTTTGCCCAGGCTGAAGTGCAGTGGCACAATCTTGGCTCACTGCAACCTCTGCCCCCTGGGCTTAGGTAATCCTCTCACCTCAGCCTCTCAAGTAGCTGGGACTACTGGGGCAGGGGCATGCCACTATGCCCTGCTAATTTTTGTATTTTTTTGTAGAGATGAGTTCCACCATGTCACCCAAGCTGGTCTGGAACTCCTGGGCTCAAGCAATCCACGTGCTTCGGTCTTCCAAAGTGCTGGGACTACAGGCATGAGCCACTGCACCTGGCCTACCTTCAGTTCACCTGGGAGTGTGTGGTGACGGTAGAGGAGGTGGGAGGGGTTGGGTGGCAGGGAAGTGGTTTAAAATTATAGATCATGATCTCGTTAAAGTGTATCAGAAACATTTTGTTAGGAATGTTTTCCTGAAGAAAGTCATGAATTAAATTATGCAAAAACGTTCTGTCCTTGATAAGGTAGGGATCTTTAAGCATCATAAGTATGGAAATTTGAAATTATAGAAAGATATAAAAATATAACAGAAAATAGAAGTTCATATTTAACACAACCATTATCACTTTTGTGTGTTCTTAGAAAAAAGGAGTGTTTGTGAGTTGGCAGCATTTCACAATTTTATAGGCAGTTTCTAACTTCAAAGGCATTTTTAAGAAAAACTCAAGGTCATAGAAACAACAGTATAAAAATGGAGGTAAGAATTTCTAATCGTCACTGGGCTAGGTGACTCATTCCTATAATCCCAGCACTTTGGGAGGCCGAGGCAGATGGATCCCTTCAGCTGAGGAGTTGGAGATCAGCCTCAGCAACATGAGTGAAACCCCACCTCTACAAAAAATATAAAAATTAACCAGGCCTGATGGCACATTACTGAAGTCCCAGCTCCTTGGGAGGCTGAGGTGGGAGGATCGATTGAGCCTGGGAGGTCGAGGCTGCAATGAGCCATGATCGCGCCACTTCACTGCAGCCTGGGTGACAGAGCAAGACCCTGTCTCAAAAAAAAATTTTTTTTAATTTTTATTATAATTGTTCTCACAAACATGTTTGACCCATATGTGATAAAGTGGTAACACTGGTTGTACTCCCCAACCACTGTTTCTGTTCCCCAACAAGGGGATGTAAACTGTCTTTCCTCCCAGCTCTTGCTTGCTGTGTCTGGAAAACACATTTTGAAAGGCGAGAGGTTTGCATTCGAGAGAGGCTGGGGCTTGGAGGTGTCCCTGGAGTTTAAAAGGCTGAGGTTTCCAGTGCTATTCGCTTTCGGGATGTTGAGCCCTCAGAGTAACAGATGCCCTAAAATTGTAAATTTTCCATCCAGAAAAGGGAAAAAAAAAAAATCTGTGGAAGAATGGATTATGAAAAACAAATCTACGCTCCAAGAAGGTGGTCAACAAAACAGAGTGACTGAGACCTTCACTCGGAAATTCCACGATAGCAGACGTCACCTTTCTCATGTTCGTATTTTGTTGTAGAAGACGTTTGGATGAATCATTGACAGTTTTTTTTTTTTTTATCAGAATATTTTAATACATTTTACATGGATTTAGGAATTTGGATGTTAAAAATGAGAAATCTTCTACGATGGCACGATCACTGGAAGGAGTAAGGTTTTTTGGGATTATTTTCCTACCATCTGTTGTCAGCAGGACCACCCGCGTATCATTTTCCTTCCATCAAATGTATGACTTAGCTGCCAAGTGGTGCCTTTGTATTTTCCACTCCAGTGTTGGATTGCACAAAGGCTGTTTTTATGCTTATTTTTGTTGAATGGTTTTATGCTGATTAAATCGATAGAATACCTCGTTGATCTGGAAAATTGTTCTTATCATCTATACCAGACTGGTTCCATTTGATTGGTTAGCATTTATCTTTACAGAAAGAAAATCACTGGTAAATAAAATTAGACTGAACATAATTATCAATAGATGTCACCACTAAGCATTTGTTTGCCTTGGTCTGACAGTTGTTGGTTAACAAATTGATCAAATTGGAATTTTGTGTATAAGCATACTTTTGGTGTAGTGTTGAGTGAGCCTAAAGAGACCTTGAAATGCAATTTTCAGTGTAGAACAAAAAATATTGTACTTAGATTAAAAAATCTTTCCATGTTCCTGAATGCCCTTTAAAAAAAATCTTGAATAAAATTTAAATGTAGCAAAGCTAAAATTGTGTAAAAGTTCATTTTAATAGCAAAGTGTCCTGGTGGTTATAGTCTCTAATTGCAAGTGCTTGCTAATAGAGCCAGGAATAAGTGGCAAATTTTGATTCCTTCCTCCAGGAATTTGCTTCATGTTTGAAAGCGATGAAGACATTTTCATAGCTGCCAGTACATTCGGTTGCATGTTGGTGTTTTTTAATTTTTTTTTTTTTTTTTTCTGCATCAACCCATCAAAACATGTCTATGGTTTTTGCTTAGGGCTGTAATGGAATTGAGGAAGGATGGCTAATTAGAGTGACTTTGCTTAGTCAGCGGCCTGGCTGTTGAAGGGATTCAGTTCCTCCAGTGCTGACCAGCCTTGCAGTCACTGCAGAGCAATCTCCCAGTGGACAGAGCCTCCCTAAGCCTCGCACAAAGAAAAGCCAGCGCAGCTGGGAGTGGCTCCAGGAGCACAAAACACCAGGGGATCCAAGACTTAACTTATGTATTTATTATTTATTTATTTGTCTGTTTCCCCCTAGCAAGTCACTGTGCTTTATCACGATCGTATGCTTTTATGACTGCTTTAGATCACCCATTGATGCCTCTGTCCCTTTTTCTTGATTTATCTATTTAGTAGTAAGAATACAAGGTGACTTGCCCTTTAAGTCTATCTTTTATGGAATGGTATGGAAGGATTGAGTTTTTCTTGGCAGTTTGAGGTGGAATTCTTTCTGTGTGCATCTCCACGGGCACATAATCAATTGGAGCAATTAAAGTCTAATCTTGCTCTAGGTCATTTAGTTAACAAGGAAACAAACAAACCTAAAAACAAATACAACAACCTATGCAATCTTGAAGATACTGAAGAAAATGAATAGGAATCCGTCCTTTCCTAGGGGTAATTACTTCTGCAGCTGTTTAAAGGTGGGTTTCTACACACTGGGGTTCCAGATGTCCACCGTAGCAGATGGAGATATTGAGCAAATGTCTGAAAATGGCTATTAATTAATGAGGTTGCAAGATACTTTTATCAGTTATGAATGTTACATAGACTGGGATGCTTTAGTAAGCATTACATATGCTATTGATTTAAAAGACAGCCTGGCTTTTATCTTTTGGGGGAGTGAAGTACTCGTATGATAGCCACACCTATAGACAAAAATCCTGGTTTCTGTCTCTACTCCTCTTTAAGAAGTGCTTTTTAAATGCAAAATGAATGGAAAGGCATATTGTTTCTAAACATATAGATGTTTCCAATAGGAGAACTTTGTAGAACTGAAATATTTGAAACAATACATGCTAAATTCCTTTACCTCAAAATTTGGTGCTTGGTAAGTAATAGATGTTTAATAGATATTTATTGAATGAGTTAACTATTGGGGCTTTACAAAATGATCAGGCTTAAACCTGCAAGCAGACTCTTGCCTCCTATTTAGCATTTTCTTTGTTAATCTTTTATTTTAACAGGAATATAAATCCTATTTTTTATTTAGCTTTTTTCTTTTGTTCTTCAACAAATATAAAAGACATTTTCAATGTGAGTAAGAATATAATCAGGAACAAATTTTAAGAGTAATACGTGGGTTTTGTAAGGATTTACCCTTTAACTGTATTGGTTCTTCTGGTGCTGATGTTTTTCCTAATGTTAAATACAGCATCAATCATTGAAATACGTAAAACATGTTATGTCTTCCATTTTCAGATCCTTAGAGAATAGCTAATAGGTTTGTGTGTGTATGTGTGTGTGTGTGTGTCTTTTTATTTTTTTCTAGCAAGAAAGATCTCTTTTGTCTTAATATTGTGGAAGGGAATTAATAGAAATTGTTCTTTTTTATATTTTATTTAAAATCTACAGTGATGAAAATGTATCACTTAAGGTAGTGTATAAAAAGTTTATGGATTAATTTTTTGTTAGCTTTCTTTGGGGTCTATAATGTATTAATGTGGATGGATTTACAATGAAGGGGAATTCAGATGTTGTGTTTTTGTTTTTTTGGTTTTTGGTTTTTTTTGAGACACAGTCTCACTCTATCACCCAGGCTGGAGTAAAGTGGTGTGATCTCGGCTCTCTTCAGCCTTCCAAGTAGCTGGGATTACAGGCACCCACCACCATGCCCGGCTAATTTTTGTATCTTTAGTAGAGACAGGGTCTTGCCATGTTGGCCAGGCTGGTCTCGAACTCCTTACCTCAGGTGATCCTCCCTCCTTGGCCTACCAAAGGGCCAGGATTACAGGCTTGAGCCACCGCGCCTGGCTGTGTCATGTATTTTTGTCAAAGAAGAATCATAGCATCGTAAATCCAGTTGGAGTCCAGTTTCTGGGGAGTTCTGTTCTTTGAACACTGTTGTGTTGGAGACCACCTTCTCTCTGCAATGATGCTATTGGTGCTGCAATTAACAAACAGTAGTGTCCAGTTCTTAACCTAGAACAATGGTTTTTAAAGTGTTCTTCATGAAAACTTACTTCATTTCTATTTTCTAAAATTGCTAGAAAAAATTGTTCAATAAGCAGTTATAGTGGATGTGAAATTGGAGTGTCATTACTGCCTACACTGTTTGAGTGGCCTCGAGGGCTCACACCCAGAACCTGAGTCGGACTTACTTAGGAAGACATTCACTGTTGTTTCAGTGTTTTAAAAGATTGTATTCCCTGGTCCCATCAAAATGTTTTTTTTTTTTTTAAGAAAGTAGGGATAGAGGAGGAATTTCTCTGGCATGGTTTCAAATCCTAACAAGGTCCGTGATGCTTGGCAAGTAACATTCTTTCAGGACTTGGTTCTCGTCAGTGTCATGGAAGGGACTGTTTTAGGTGATCTTGAAGAACAGCTCTTAGGTTTTAAATTTTTTTGTGTGTGTGATTAACTTAAGAATGGTGAGTTTATTTATATGTAACTCTCCTTGACCGAGGAAAAAATGTACAGCAGTTTTTAATATGTATGCAAGAAGAAACGAGAAATATATGATAAAGGATAAAGGTAGGAAAAATCTGACCACGGAGAAGGCATTCTATTTAAACATTTTTAAAATTTATTTTCTCTCTCTTTCCTTTAAAACTGACCCTTAACACTGCTTAATGAGGCATTTAAATAATAGAAACGGGATGGAGACAATAAGCAAGCGAAAGCCGGTGAGGTGGTATGCGCCTGTAGTCCTAGCTACTGACGGGAGGCTGAAGTGGGAGGATTGCTTGAGCCCAGAAGGTCGAGGCTGCAGTGAGCTAATGATTGCACCACTACACTCCATCCTGGGTGATGGAGTGAGACCTGGTCTCTTTAAAAAAATAAATAAATAAGCAAGTGAAATCAAACTTGAAAAAAATGTTTAAAAATATATATTTTAAAGCATAAAAGTGGTATAGTGTCATTGTGCAAATGCCACGATATAAGAAAAAAAGTTCCTTCATTCCCTCTTATTTGTCTTCTGAGATTTTTCTTACATACACACACAAACATATCCTTTCTGTTGGCTTTTTAAAAAAATACGCATATAGATAATACTGTTACGTAACTTGCCTTTTTCACTCAATAGGAAATCATAAGCACCTTTTGGTTCAGTGTACACAGACCTGGCTCACTGCTTACTGGCTACATGTTCAGTGACATGGATATACTCTAATTTACTTAACCAGTCTCTTTACTGATTGACATTTAAATTGATTCTCATGGTCTCCTATTACAAGTAAAGCTGAAATTGAACATCCTTTCATATACAGTATAACTTTCATGTATAAAATGAAAATTATGTATAATATACATATTCATTTATGCTTGTGCAAATCTTTCTGTGGGCATAATTCCTGGATGAAAGGGAATGCCCTACCCTTCCACCCTTTTCTATATGATACATTTCTGACACATTTACTTGTTAACCAAGGAGTGACTTAAGTTTCAAAATATGCTTAATGCGTTCAGCTTTCAATAGCTCATAGCACACACTGTATGTAAAAATATGGAACGCTTTACAAATTTGGGTCTCATCTTTGCATAGGGGCCATGCTAATCTCTGTGTCATTTCAATTTTAGTCTCTGTGCTGCCAAACCAAACAAGCGCTCTTTTCTTCCTTCCTTCCTTCCTTCCTTCCTTCCTTCCTTCCTTCCTTCCTTCCTTCCTTTCCTTCCTTTCCTTCCTCTTTCTTTCTTTCTTTCTTTCTTTCTTTCTTTCTTTCTTTCTTTCTTTCTTTTCTTTCTTTCTTTCTTTCTTTCTTTCTTTCTTTCTTTCTTTCTTTCTTTCTTTCTTTCTTTTCTCTCTTTCTCTCTTTCTCTCTTTCTTTCTTTCTTTCCTTCCTTTCTTCTTCCTCTTATTGCCCAGGCTGGAGGGACACAATCACACCTCACTGTAACCTTGAACTCCTGGACTCAAGAGAACCTCCCACTTCAGCGCCCCCCGAGTAGCTAGGACTAGAGTTGTGGGCCACCGTGCCCAGCTCTTTTAAAAAATATTGTAGTATTAGATACTTTACAGAATACTCACAATGCCCCATTTTGGCAATCATATTTCACAAACCTTTGGCTTTTGACTGAGTTGCAGTTAGCTTGAAACACACATTTTGCTTTCACTTAGAGAATTACCATTCCTTCTGTGTAATTCTAAAGATATATTACATTTAACAAGGCCATGTTTTAAATTTGCCAGTGAACACATTGGCAGCTTCTTTCCATTCTGCAGGAAGTGGCTTTGTTTCTGTGCTTTCCTCCTGTTATTTCCTTAGGGTAAATATCTAGGCTTCATGCAAAGTAGAAGGGGCATGTGTGTGGTGGTCAGGATGTGGATTTGAATCCCCAGCTCAGCCACTTACATTAGATAAGTCACTTAACTTGTGAGCCTCCCTCTGCAAACTGGATGAAGGTTGCTAAAGAACGTGTTTTTACAAGTTGTGCTAATTTCGATGCTACCTTGAACAAATGAGTGTTCAGATTTGGCCACGTCAGTGATATTGGTAGTGTTACTTTGACAGGTGAAGGATGGTGTTTTAAATTTGCTTTGACTTTTGCATTTCTGTAATTTCTGGGAAGAGGTAACCATAATTCTGTAAGTCTATGTATTGGTTCGCTAATTTAATTTCAGGTTACGAGTAGATTTATTGCTCACTTTATCTTTTGGGGTCTTCTTATATGCTTCAGATCTCATGGTTGATATTTTCACATTTGCAAGAAGTTATCCTACACTTAGGGAACAGCCCCCCAAATCCTAACTCAACCCATTGTATCTTGATGATGCTATATAGAATTTTAAGTCTTAGAATTGGGGCATTGTATGTGAGGTTAGGACCCAATTTCCTGTGGCTTCATTCTTTTCTCCACACATGTTTTATTTGTTTGGTTTGTTTGTTTGTTTGTTTAATGAGACAAGGTCTTACTCTTTTGCCCAGACTGGAGTGCAGTGGTGCTCACTGCAGCCTTGACTTCCTGGACTCAGGTGATCTTCCTGCCTCAGCCTTCTGAGTAGCTAGGAATACAGACCTACACCATACCCTCCCTTCCCCAACACCCAGCTAATTTTAAATTTTGTTGTAAGGATGAGGTCTCCCTGTGTTGCCCAAGCTGATCAAACACCTGGCCTCAAGAGATCCTCCCACCTTGGCCTCCCAAAGCACTGGGATTATAGGTATGATCCACCAAGCTCAGTCTGCCACGACCTCCCATGCCAGAATGTGTGATGCAGGAGCAGGCTGTCCTCTTTCCCTCCTGTTCCTGCTCTCAGCTACCCGTACATCTATTTTTATTTTTTCTGAAATGGAGTCTTGCTCTGTCGCCCAGGCTGGAATGCAGTGGTGCAATCTCGGCTCACTGCAACCTCCACCTCCCGGGTTCAAGTGATTCTTCTGCCTCAGCCTCCTGAGTAGCTGGGACTACAGGCACATGCCACCATGCCCGACTAATTTTTGTATTTTTAGTAGAGACAGGGTTTTGCCATGTTGACCAGGCTGGTCTTGATTTCCTGACCTCAGGTGATCCACCCACCTCGGCCTCCCAAAGTGCTAGGATTACAGGTGTGAGCCACGGTGCCCAGCCTGCCCGTATATCTTAAGGGAACTCCAGCTCATGCATGGGGATTTTCCAGCCTACATGTCCAACCTTCACCAAAACAAATGCCCTGTAGCCCTTTGGTCTAGAGGTGCCCAGGGAAGAGACTTGCATAGGTTCTGAGAATTCCAAATCTTGGACCCCCAGGACAGGTGGGATGTTAATTTCAGGAAGATTTGCCCTTTTGGTTGCCGCGGGGGAAGGATGTAGCCAGAGGAGGGCCAGAATGGGTCTCCCCGAAGTGAGGGGCTCTGCCTGGGTCTGTTGGTGTTACCGCTCACAGGGATTCTCTGAAGCAGTTGCTTATTCACTGATTTCTCTTGTCTATTGATTGAATAATGTTTTCCCTGCTGTCTACCTATCGGGTTATTAATTCCTGATCACTGTCAAGGTTCCAACTGGTCAAACTTGAAATCATTAATTACATAAAGTGTATTATGTGTAAAGTGCTAGATTTGTAAGAAAGTTGCTATCTTCATCTTCATTTAGTTTTTATCTTGGCTTAGCTCTTGCTAATTTCCCACAGTATAGCCTGCACTCATGTTATGAAAAAATTTAGATGACTGTTGAAAAACATTCAGGATTTCTTTACTTCTCAGCCCAGGACTGAGCCTTTATGAAAGAGGGCAGCAGGAGATTTTTTTTTTTTTGAGACGGAGTCTCGCTCTGTCGCCGGAGCTGGAGTGCAGTGGCCGGATCTCAGCTCACTGCAAGCTCCGCCTCCCGGGTTTACGCCATTCTCCTGCCTCAGCCTCCCGAGTAGCTGGGACTACAGGCGCCCGCCACCTCACCCGGCTAGCTTTTTGTATTTTTTAGTAGAGACGGGGTTTCACCGTGTTAGCCAGGATGGTCTCGATCTCCTGACCTCGTGATCCGCCCGTCTCGGCCTCCCAGAGTGCTGGGATTATAGGCTTGAGCCACTGCGCCCGGCCTGACATAACCAAGTTTCAAATCCAGGAGTCATTCTTTTTCCATTGGCAAGTCCCATTGGCCTCATCTCCAAAGACATTTCACATCGACCCATTCTGTCCACAGGGCCTTCCCTGGCTTCATCTCTCCCCTGCATGGACACAGCAGCAGCCTTCCTGCCTCCAACTCGGTCTCCTTCAGCTCCTTCTCTCTGCAGATTGGTGGTTTGGGGATTTTTTAGGGTTTGTCTGTGATCAATTTATATCTGATAAAGCGAGCAAGTCTTAAGCGTATACCTTGGTGAGTTCTTACAAGGTGAATGCACGAGTAACCCTCTCCCAGGTCAGGTTGGAGAACCTCACCAGCGCCCCAGAAGCCTCCCTTGCATCTCCTTCTGGTTATTGCTCCCAAAGAGGTAATTACATTCTGACTTCTGTCCGCACATATCAGCGTTGTACATCATTCACCACGTATGCAGTGATCTTTGAAACCTGCACGCTGAGACATGCCGTTACCAAATCTCTCGGCATCACTCCCACATTGCACTCTTTGCCATTGCCTGACATGAGCTAAATAAGAACACATGGCTGGGTGCGGTGGCTCACACCTGTAATCCCGGCACTTTGGGAAGCTGAGGTGGGAGGATCGCTTGAGCCCAGGAGTTTGAGACCAGCCTGGGCAACATGGTGAAACCCTGTCTCTACAAAAAAATACAAAAAAATTAATGGGGTGTGTGCACCTGTAGTCCCAGCTACTTGGGGGGCTGAGGCTGGAGGATTGCTTGAGCCTGAGAGGTCAAAGCTGCAGTGAGCCATAACTGAGCTACTGCACTCCAGTCTGGGCAACAGCGCAAGACCCTGTCTCAAACAAAACCAAAAACAAAAATAAAGAATGGACGCATGTCGTTGTCTTATTTCTCTCTTCCCTGCCATTGGTACTTTTTGCCTATCCAGACCCAGCTCAAAACTCAACTTTTTCTTGTACACTTTCTCTTATCGACAGAACTGAAAGGGACCCCTCCCTGTTAATACTATGTGTCTTAGTACGCTGTCTTCGATGTGTGACACTTCCTTTTGACTTGACACATCCAGATGACATAGGAATCCATCACAGGGATTAATCAAATGTTGAATAATGCATGGGGACCCAGGGTGCAACCGAGGCTTTTGCAAAACGATGAATGTTCAGAGGCTTTGGAGAGTGAACTTGGAGGTCAACAAAGAGGATGAAATGCAAGATGCACTATGAGCATGTGGTGGTCTGGACTGCAGGATTCAGGCACTTTATTTTAGGCGTAGTTAATGTGAAGAACATGATTTATGAACGACAGAGTGGGGAGTGTATTGAGACCACGTAAGACTAATGCTCCGTTGTAAAAACTTACATATCAAAGCAAATATATTGTCCCCTCAGTCCCCAGAAGCAATAACTGGAAACAGTTTTAGAGGACATAACCTAATTGATATAAAAACTTTTCACTCTCAGAACTATTTTTCCCATTGTCATAGGAATGGATACCAAATAATGTTTTCGTGTCTTGGCAGTGATTCACATTATTGAGTTTGCTATTGGACTATTTTTTCCTTGCTAGGAAGTACACATCAGAGAGCTGCATTTCACTGTGTGTGTGTGTGTGTGTGTGTGTGTGTGTGTGTGTGTGTGTGTTTCAATCTACTGATTACCAAAGAGCCTATAATTCTCAATGGAGAGTTTATGGAAAAGATGAAAAGAGGATTTTTTTTAAGAACAATAACCAGAAAGTTTGAGACAAATGAGTATTATAGCAAAGTTCTTTTTAGCAGTAACTTCTCTGGTTGTAATGTCTTAGGTTTAAAAAAAAAATCAATTTCATGCAAAAAAGGGGGGAGGATTATGTAAACAAAAACAAAAAAAATTTGAAGTATTACAGTCTATCATTTAGGTGAGTTGTAGAGGGGAAAAGAAGTCATTTGTACAGTTCGATGAAGAAATAAGAAATAAGTATATTTTCCAGTTTCTAAGATAATCTGTGTATGCGCTGAATTTAAAGCACATCATTTCCTGTAAGTCAGTATTGGGTTCAAAAAGTGCAAAGGCTTTATTGATCATCTGCATTTATCACATGATTATCTTCTGGAGCTGATCATTTTTTTTTTTTTTTTTTTTTTGAGACAGAGTTTTGCTCTTATCACGCAGGCTGGAGTGCAATGGCACAATCTCGGCTTTCTGCAACCTCTGCCGCCTGAGTTCAAGCGATTCTCCTGCCTCAGCCTCCCAAGTAGCTGAGATTACAGGGGCACTACCACGCCCGGGTAATTTTTTTGTATTTTTAGTAGAGATGAGGTTTCGCCACGTTGGCCAGGCTGGTCTCGAACTCCTGGCCTTAGGTGATCCATCCCTTTTGGCCTCCCAAAGTGCTGGGATTACAGCCATGAGCCACCGCACTGGGCTCTGGAGGTGATAATTTTTTTAAAAGATTAAGGCAACAGCAATTTTGAAAGTGAGTCACTGTCATTGATAGTACACTTGTTTAGGGAAAGCCCTTTTTCCTGCAGAAGCAAACTTGCTTTAGGAATAGCATCAGGCTGAAAGCGTTTTGTTTGCGTTTCAGATAAAGCTGGCAGGAAGACTGGCACCTGTCTGCTCCATATCTGTGCTCTTACTATACAAATATGTTCTACTTTGCTTGCTGTCAAGGTTCAAGATCAATAACAGCAGGGAGGGGGCATTTCCCAGAAGCCCACACGACCTCATGAGGAAGCGCCACCCCTCGCTGGATGGGGCGTTGGCTTGCATTCTTAGGAAACAGAAAACAAAACAAAGAAACTCTCCCTGTCTAGTCCCGCAGATGTGAATATTGGAGACTGTTTCACTAGCAGTTACAGTCTATACTTCTTGAAATCATTTAGTTTGCTTGCAGATCTTGAACCAAGTGGTTAAGGAACGAATTCTTTCCACTGAGGTGTCCATTATCCATTATTATTTATTCAAGCATATGTGGACTGAACAAGCCACTTTGTACTCTGTCTCTCCAGGTGTCAAAGCAGCATAACTTGCCCCTCTTGACTGAGTCCCAAATGTGATCTGAGTCAGAGAAGGTTAGAGCTCAGAGCTTGAGAGAGTTCAAGTATTTTACAAAACAAAACAATCAGATGAGAACCAAAGCTACTGCTGTTGACAGGACCAAGGTCCCACAGTTGTTGGGTGGCAGCAATGGGAGTAAGTATATTTTATTTTTTTATTTTGATTTCATTTTATGTTTTTTTGAGACGGGGTGTTGCTCTGTTTCCCAGGCTGGAGTACAGTGGCACAATCACGGCTCACTGCAGCCTCAACCTCCTTGGGCTCAGGTGATCTTCCCACCTTAGCCTCCTGAGTAGCTGGGACCACAGACATGAATCAGCATGCCCAGCCAATTTTTGCATTTTTTGTAGAGATGGGATTTCACCACGTTGCTCAGGCTAGTCTCTAACTCCTGCACTCAAGTGATCTGCCTGCCTTGGAAAGTGCTAGGATTACAGGCATGAGCCATCAGGCCCGGCCATGTTTACTTATTAATATTTTAAAGAATTATAAGGAATGTTTTTACACTGCTAGTGGGAGTGTAAATTAGTTCAACCATTGTGGAAGACAGTGTGGCGATTCCTCAAGGATCTAGAACCAGAAATACCATTTGACCCAGCAATCCCATTACTGGGTATCTACACAGAGGATTATAAATCATTCTACTATAAAGACACATGCACACGTATGTTTATTGCAGCACTGTTCACAATAGCAAAGACTTGGAACCAACCCACATGCCCATCAATGATAGACTGGATAAAGAAAATGTGGCACATATACACCATGGAATACTATGCAGCCATAAAAAAGGATGAGTTCATGTCCTTTGCAGGGGGTTGATGAACCTGGAAACCATCATTCTCAGCAAACTAACACAAGAACAGAAAACCAAACACCGCATATTCTCACTCATAAGTAGGAGTTGAACAATGAGAACACATGGACACAGGGAGGGGAACATCACACACTGGAGCCTGTCAGGGGGTGGGGGCAGGTAGGGGAGGGATAGCACTAGGAGAAATACCTAATATAGGTGACGGGCTAATGGGTGCAGCAAACCACCATGGCACGTGTATACCTATGTAACAAACCTGCACGTTCTGGACATGTATCCCAGAACTTAAAGTATGTATGAAAAAAAAAAATTATGGCTGGGCTCAGTGGCTCACGTCTGTAATCCCAGCACTTTGGAAAGCCGAGGTGGGTGGACCACTTGAGGTCAGTAGTTTGAAACGAGCCTGGACAACACAGTAAAACCCCAACTCTATGAAAAATACAAAAAAATTAACCAGGCATGGTGACGGGCACATGTAATTTCAGCTACTCAGTAGGCTGAGGCAGGTTGAACCCGAGAGGCGGAGGCCACAGTGAGCTGAGATCGCGCCACTGCACTCCAGCCTGGGGGACAGAGCAACACATCGTCAAAAAAAAAAAAAAAAAAAAAAACAGAGAGAGAGAGGGAGGGAGGGAGAGAGACAGAAAGAAAAAGGAGTCACAAGCACATTGTTTAAATAGGAGAGAGAGAGAGAGAAAGAAAAAGGAGTCACAAGCACATTGTTTAAATGGGCTTTCCAAACAATAGGTGCTAAAATAAAGTTGAGTTATAACGAAGGATTACACAGAGTCTCTGAAGTATTTAATTCATATTTTGTGGGATATTTGGGGTACATCTGAACTGCCTCTCACTCTTCCCACTCCCCCCCTACCCCCATTCAGAAGTCAAAACTCATGCTTTTGGAGGACAGAGAGAATTTCTCCCAAATTATTGTCTTCTGCCTCTTAAATCAGGACCTCATTTTTCTTTTTTTTTTTTTTTTTGAGACGGAGTCTCGCTCTGCCCCCCAGGCTGGAGTGCAGTGGTCGGATCTCAGCTCACTGCAAGCTCCGCCTCCCGGGTTTACGCCATTCTCCTGCCTCAGCCTCCCGAGTAGCTGGGATTACAGGCGCCCACTACCTCGCCTGGCTAGTTTTTTTTGTATTTTTTAGTAGAGACGGGGTTTCACTGTGTTAGCCAGGATGGTCTTGATCTCCTGACCTCGTGATCCGCCCGTCTCAGCCTCCCAAAGTGCTGGG